>NC_058198.1:18623478-18923478 GCF_907165205.1 Coccinella septempunctata
TTCTCTATCCAGAATTCCGGAAAGCCATAAAGACGAGATTGCTGTGCTGGATCTGAAGGATATGAAAACTGACACTTGGTATCGACGGATGCTGTGTGAAGTCCAGAAAAATCCTCAAAAGTATCCTGATTTCAAAGTAGAAGGTGAAGTTTTATACAAACATATACTTCCTCAATCTAGACTTTGTGACGATTCTCCAGAGTGGAAAATTGTCATTCCAAGTCCTCATAGGAAAGAAGTCATGAATATGTATCATGATGATCCTCTTGCTGCTCATTTGGGTATTTATAAAACATTGTCACGTATATCACAACTATATTATTGGCCAAGAATGAGGAAACACGTGAGAAACTATATTTTGAACTGTAAAGTCTGTGCTTCTTGTAAAAGTAGTAATCTTCCTCAGGCAGGACTTATGGGCAAAAATAGGGACATACGTTTTCCATTTCAATTAATATCGGCTGATTTATTAGGACCTTATCCTAGATCGAAAAGCGGCAATAGATATCTTTTAGTAGTAACTGACTGGTTCACTAAATTTGTCTTCATACATCCCTTAGCGAAAGCAACTAGTAAGTCTATCGTGAAATTCCTAGAATATAATGTATTTTTGATATTCGGAGTACCTCAAATTTTCGTTGCCGATAACGGACCTCAGTTTATTTCTAGTGAATTCAAAAATTTGATGAATAAATATAAAGTACAGAAAATTTGGTTCAATGCTCGATATTTTCCACAGGCGAACCCAACTGAAAGAGTTAATAAGACTATTGTAACTGCTATAAGATCTTATATACGGGATGATCACAAACTCTGGGACGAAAATATCCATCAAATAGCACAAGCTATTCGCCTGGCTAAACATGAGGTCACTAAGTTATCCCCTTCATATTTATGTTTTATGAGGAACGTCCCAACTGATGGTTCATTCTATGGAAAGATTTCGGAAAGAGATAATAATTTCATAGAAATTTCTAGGAATATATTAGACCCCGAAGTTCAGCTTAAAGTCCCTGAACTACTCGAGGATGTCAGAAAGCGGTTGTTGCATTCGCATGAGTTAAATAAGGGTAGATATAATTTAAGACGTAGGGATGTCAGATTCCGAGTGGGAGACAGGGTTTGGAAGAAGAATTTTATGTTATCCAATGCAGCTAATGATTTTTCCTCTAAATTAGCACCTAAGTATATTCCTTGTGTTGTTCATAGAGTTCTTTCACCCTTGGTATACAATTTGAGGGATCTCAATGGAAATGACTTGGGTAATTTTCATGTTAGCCATTTGAAGTTAGATATTAGTGATAGTGGCACTGATGATCAGAACGACAATTATTAGTACCTAATATAATTTTCATTTTTTTAATTAGTTCATATTTTTTGTGTGTGTTGAGGTCATTTATTTGATTTTCAGCTTAGTGTTTTATTTTTTTTATTTTTGAATTTTCTCAATTGATAAACTTGGACGGACAGCTTTAGCTGGGGCTCTCAGTTAAATATTGAATTCTCAGATTTTCGGTTATTTTGGCGTAGAGATTATGCTTGAGTATGTAAGTGAGTTTATAACTTGCATAAATATTCTGTCTGTCCGAAATTTGTCAGAAGCGATTGAACTATTCAGTGAAACTATTTTTAGATAGATTTTTCAGCTGCTTTTGTTTAAATTCACAATATTTTCAGATTTTCTCGTTTTGTAATTGATTCGAATAGATTAGCTATGTAGTATTTTGAGTGTGAGATAGTATCTCACTGGCGCCCAACTTTAGTTTTTTTTGTTGTTCTTTCTACCTTTTAATGTCGTTCTGATCTGATGTCCTATTTTGTCGTGGGTTATAAATTATAATGAAAAGGGAGGTAGGGAGGAGAGTCAGGTTGGTTGTGTATAGTTTCTTGAAGCTATATACTGCCAACCTTGAACTGTTCACTGAGTGGTTAATTTTAGAACTTTTTCAAACCAAATTAAAGAAGAACCGTAGAACTGTTCTCTTTTTAGCTACTCATATCATTGAGAGGTATCCATCATGAAATATCTTTGAATTATTTGTGATTCGTTGTTGTAATTGTATATTTTGTTCAGAAATCTGGTGTGGGGACAAATATCTTTTATATATTGTAATGACCATAAGTAATATATTTTTTTATTTGGACTGAAGAGGATACAGACACAAACTTCCTGTAGCGCACTGTCCAATAGGTTTGCTGACCATCTAGCATTCCATTAATTTCTATTTCAATATTTAAAAATTAATTAAAATTTTTTCCACTTTCAGGGTTTTATGCACTGATTTTTTTTTTTTTTTTTGGTGGGTAGAGGAGATGTGTAACGATACGATCGTTACAATTTTTTCTTTTTGAAATTCAAATTTATTCATTACATATTTGTTGTACCGCCACTGCATTTGTACGTGTATCGAAGAATTCAGATTTGCAGATGGGCGCATGTTTTCAATCTGATAAGATATTAATCGGTTATTCGAAGATTTTATTCTTTTTTTTCTGCTTTGTCTGGTGAATGAAATAAGTCATCAGAGTTGAGTTCTTGATATAGATATTTTTTGGTATTAAATTTTGAGATTTAGTTAGTATTTCATAGTTTCTATTGGTTTAGTGAAACTCAATTAAAAATTGAGTTTTTGGGTGAAGCCCAGATTTTCGATTTATATTTCGAAGTTGAACTTCGTTGACCAACATCCAACTTCGAAGAATCAATCACACCTGAAAACTGTGGTGATCAGAACCTGGAAATCCTTATATGGTGCTGTGTACAGTATCGTACCAAATCAGATGGTTCTTCCTGCATAGGAGCACTTCACCTGGATTTTAATTGCTAATGGAAGTATTCTGTTATATATTTTGTTATTTCATTCGATATCCAATTTATATAATTTCGTATGCTCTATTTCATTTTGCATTTGAGACATTGCGCTTCGAAGCTATTCATAATAATTTTCATTGTTTAAATCCAATTGTAAGCAGCTATTTTTCAATATTTCACTCTTAACTTTTTATTCTAATTTGAGCAATTTAGTCTATCTTATTAATAAATCTCTGAAAGTGGATAAATTTGTTTTTGTGTGGGAACCAAAGCCTTCGAAATTGCTTTCTATTTTGAAAATAGGTTCCGGGCTAACTACAACCTATTAACCCCGACCACCTCTCCGACTGAAGCTAGTAACTAACAGATCTCTGAAGAGAGGAAAAACACTTAATTGGTTACAATATGAATAAACAGAGTCAAAACATGCGTTAGACACTAATAAACTGAATTCACACAAGTTATGTGATGAAATGTTTCTACATAATTTGTTAATTATTGTATTGGATTTCGGTAAGCCAGACATATCTGAAAATCTGCCCTCAAATAATAATAATGCCTTATGATCGCCAATGTGGGTAACAAAAACTTTTGTATCACAAAAACTAAGGTCATAATTTGTTAGTATATAATCAAGTTTTGTTGACGAAAGATGACCATTTCTATTAACGAATACTCTGGTTGGTTCAAGATTGGTAACATTCAGATTGTAACAATCCAATAATTCCAAGAGGAGCAGTTTGAGTCTGCAACCATTATCGAGAAAGTCAATATTCAAATCTCCACAGAGAAATATGTAGTCGACCAATTTTAAGCAGTGTTGTAAAACATAGGAAATTTTATCCAGGAAGACGTGAATACTTCCTGAGGGAGGTCTATAGACACTGATTAGACCCACCTTAATACCTCCAAGAACACACTTCACTGCACATAACTCACATTCCATTTCATCCGAAAAATCAGAAACTCGCAAATCACTTATATGTAGTCCAATCCTGGCATATATCGCTGATCCACCATGCTGTCTAGCAGGTCTGTAGAACGATGAAACCAATTTATAGCCTGGAATGACCATAGATGAGATACTGTTGATACCACACCAATGTTCAGCAATACTGACGATATCAGGTAATTTTTCGTCACATAATAGCGCTAGTTTGTTAATTTTATTCGACAAAGATTGAACATTCAGTTGTAAAATCTTCAACCCATGATCTCTTTTCACTATTGACTGATCCTGTATCAACTGTTTTGGTATGTTTTCTTGCGTTGGTAAAAATTATGAACAGTGCATCCCTTTGGCCAATTTGAGTCTATTTTTATTTTATCATATTCATCATGCGGGATGAGAACTTTGAAAGAAGTATAACTTTCTGGATAGCGGGACTTGAGTGCTTCACACCTCACATCAGTAAAATTACCTTGAAGAAACTCTTTGAGGTCTGTCACACTAGTGGAGGGTTTTAAATTAGTAACATGTAGGGCCTTGTATTTCACGATTCCTTCAACAGCAGCCGATCCAGTAAAATTCCCAACAACTAGGGGTTTACGTGGACTTCTTTTACGGTTTTTATTTGAAACTGTTTTCCATTCAGTAGCCAAATGAATTGAATTTTCATTAACTAATTTATTATTTCCAACACTAGGCTTTGTAGCTGAGATTTCTAAATTATCTAACAAGCAAGGGGTTATGTTATTCTCGATTGCTTGTTTATTTGTAACACTGGCGAATGTACGGGGAACTGTAACTGTGAGATCATCGGTTTGTTCAGCAACAGGAACAATTGGAGCACTAGTTGCAGCAGGCAGTTGCAGTCTCTTCATATGAGATTTATTTCCACCTGATTGAACTGTATCGGCGATCTTCCCTGGTTTGTTTACTTTTTTTTTGAGCTCATTTATTATTTCATCTTTTTCAAAAATTTTATTTTCAAGTACTGATATCTTATATTTTAGCAATGATGCATTCTCACTTAGTATAAAATTTTTACTTTCGAGTTCAGATATAATTTTCAGTAGCAAATCATGTTGTGAAGATTCCGAATTTATTGTAGGAGTTTTCGGTTCAGAAATACCGTCCGTCCATGACACAGGAACATCGATGTCGTCGTTCTTATCACTTGCAGAAGAAGTCTCGAATTCTCGATCACAACACTTCCCAATTCTGCCACCACAATATTTATGGTAAACCTTAGATAATAAGACAAAATTCACGCTGAAATTCATATAGTGCGACGAACTTCGAGGCATTCTTTTCATAAAGAATGTCCGATCTTACCGGAAATTCATCGCAAAAAAATTCGGAAGTTTCATCAGAAGAAGACACATCTTTCAAGAAACCGATGAACAGAAAGCGGAAGAAAAAGACCTTGAAGAAAAACATAAACTAAAAAATCAACGATAACAAAACACCCGAAACTGAAATCAACCAACCACATCTGGCTCCACGTTCTGATAGTGAAATCAACGTCAGGATGGAACTAGATGATTCATCGAACATAACATCCCAATCCATACAAAAAGCAGGAACATCTGTATTACAATCGAAACAAGCGGAATTCCAAAATAAACAGATGACCCAACAATTCGAAATGGTAAACAATCAACAAATAATTCGAACTAGAAACAATTTCTCTGAAAAAATGAAAGACATTATCAACAAGAAATACAATTCACTCTACTATATAAATACAGATTCCAATATCAATACCAGAATCCAAATGGCAAATATATGGGAAAATGAAAGACCGCATAATAAGGACACAATTCTGAAAACGAAAAAAGGATTTTTACTCAAAACGAATACTCCGAAAGCAATAATTGAAGAAACGCTCAAAAAAATGAAAAACTGTAAGAAAATTAACGAATATTCCACCGCAACTCCCTACAACCAGAGGAACTATGAAAGAGCCCTTCCACAGCCAAATTTCTCCTGTGTAATTGCAAGAGTTGAAAAAGAAATCAATGATGAAGATTTGAACAACCACTTGAAACAAGCACACTATGAATTCAGATATTGCAAGCGAATCATTTCCAAGCAAACTAACACACCCACTTCCTTAATACGTATTATCACAGGAAACATTGACACTTACGAGAAAATACTATCCGAGGGTGTTTTCTACAAGAGCAGACACTATCCAGCATACCCAAGCAATGCCCCGGATCCAGCACCACTCCCTTGCAGCAAATGCATGCAGTACACACACTGCACCAAAGATTGCACCGAACCCACCAAATGTTTGAAATGCAACGAGGAACATTCTACAAATAAGTGCAAATCAAATCTCCCTCCAAAATGCAACGGTTGTGGCTCAACAGATCACCAGGCCTGGTCTTTCAAGTGTCCTAAGCGTCCCACTCAACCAATTGAAGGTATTCCCAATCTACCTGTAAAAACACTAAACAAGAGAAGTAACCAAATCGACCCAAACATCTGTAGAAACTCAAGAATTCACGCTCCTGTTACCATCCATGATACAATCGTCAACACTTATAACTGAACTGAATTCGTTGAGTGACAGACAAAAAGACAAATATAAGCTTCTGAAGTTTTTTGTCCTCGATATTTTCTCATTGGCGCAATTGTAAATGGACCAGCGTAATCACATCCACAATGTCGAAACGCTTTTATAGTGGAAAACCTTGATTTAGGTAGATTTCCCATAGGGGGTTGATAAGCGACTGGCTTCACTCTAAAACACCTAACACACTTCGACAAAACCGAATTTATTGCACGTCGGGGGGATAATATCCAAAATTGTTGAAGTAGTAAGAAATGGGGCTGACGCGGACCAACATGAAAGTACTTTTCATGATAATGTTTAATAAGATGGCTGGTCAATAAACTACTTCTTGGTAAAAGTATCGGGTGTTTAGCATGATAATTTATATCCGCATGTTTCAAACGACCACCTACCCGTAGAAGGTCATCGAAATCCTTGAAGACATTCAGTTTTCTCTGGGGTTTTGAAAACTTCTTCCCCGAAATCTCAGCGTCAAAGGCTTCCTGTTGCGTATATTTAGCTAGAATTATCAATGAAGAGTGAAGCTCTTGCACAGTCAAAGACCCATAGCGTTACTCTAGTGGATGACAGACATTATGAACGAACCGCAAAACATACGCACAAATTCGCAATACATTCGAAAAATTAGAATATGGTTTCAAAAGGTGTTCACAAACATTGTCAACTTGCGGTGTAGTAAACAAAGAAAGGTTTCTTTCTTCGCGAGTAACATCCTCTGAAAGGAAAACTTCCGAAGGTGCTTCAGATAAAGAATCCTGGCTAGTCGAATTCCACAAAAATTTCGGACCCTTCAACCAAAATTGATTGTTCACGATTTTTGAGGAAAAAAGACCGCGGCTACCGAGATCGGCGGGGTTCCATGGAGATACCAGATGGATTGAAGATGAAAAATCTGAAGCTATAAAATATAAGTCGATGCAGCATGACATGATCACAATTGAAGAAGTAAAATCAGCTATCAGAGGACTACACAACTGGAAAACACCTGGGCCTGATGGATTACAGAACTTCTGGATCAAGAAACTTTGGATCATGTATGACAAATTGACCTCCGTAATAAATGATGTCATTGAAAATCCTGAAAGAATGCCAGTATTCCTAACACATGGCACAACATACCTGTTACCTAAAGACCAAAGGAATACAGAAGACCCATGCAAGTACCGACCAATCACATGTCTCCCAACGATGTACAAATTAATCACATCGTGCATTTCGAACCGAATTCACAACCATTGCGAAAGGAATAACATCATCGCCATGCAGCAGAAAGGATGCACCAAAGACAGCCGAGGGTGCAAAGAACAACTAATAATAGATTCAATTATCTGCATTCAAGCGTTATCCAAGCGGAGGAATCTTTACGCTGCGTACATAGACTACAAAAAAGCATTCGATTCTATACCTCACGAATGGCTCTTGACAATCTTGAAGATTTACAAGGTGGATCCCAATATTGTTAAGTTCCTGAAAAACGTCATGTCAACCTGGCGTTCCATTCTATTCCAATAAGACGCGGAATTTTCCAAGGAGACTCGCTGAGCCCTCTGTGGTTCTGCATAGCCCTGAATCCCTTGTCTCATAGATTGAATTCTACGGACTACGGATTTTCCATCAAGAGCTTCAGTAGAAATATGATGAAACTGAATCATATCCTTTACATGGGCGATTTGAAACTTTTCGCATATACCAAAAAACAAATGCAACAGATGCTGAAAATGGTGGAAGGATTCTCGGAAGACATCAAAATGAAGTTTGGACTAGAAAAATGTGGACTGCTGAACATAACGAGAGGGAAAATAGAAGATGGTACGTTCAAACTCAAGGAAGGTGCAGAAATTGAAGCATTGAAGGAAGGAGACACATACAAGTATCTAGACATAAAACAGGCAAGAAAAATCAATCAGACCCAGATGAAGAAAGAATTAACGGAGGAGTTCACCCGAAGATTGAGAAGGATAATGAGAACTGGTCTTAACAGCAAGAATCTGATAAAAGCGATCAACACCTGCGCTTGCTCGGCGCTGAGCTATTCATTTGGTATCATCTCTTGGACGACCACCGATTTAGCAGCTTTACAGAGAAAAATAAGGACGATGCTGACTAAACACAATAAACATCACCCCAAAAGCTCCATAGAACGGACAGAGCTGCCACGACATCTTGGGGGTAGAGGAATTGTTGATTTGTCCAACCGTATGTCCCAGGAAATTGAAGGACTTCGAAAATATTTCCTGAGCATGGCTGCTTCGTCAGAACTCCATCGAGTAGTTTGTGTTGCTTATAGTTCTGCACCGTTAAAGCTACAACAGGATCACTTGGAAACCGTCGAACACTCTGCAGAAAGTAAAATGTAGAAACTGATTGGCAAACCTTTGCATGGGAGGCACCAGAACGAGGTCAACCATGATTACGTCGACATATCTGCTCATGGTCTGACAAAATAATATCGGAGATAAATGATAGGACATTGTGTGAGAGGAACTTAATGTTGTTCAATGTTTCGGAAAGTACCTCTACGCTGTTGGAAGAACGTATTCAATTTGACCTGAATCGTGTGAGGGAGATTTTTCCTGCTCTCGAGATGGATGAGGAAGTGGAAAATATTAGTAAGGTGGTTCGAGTAGTCTTGAAAAATGTTGGTAATGGGGATAGACCTATCAAAATTATAATGAAGAACAATGTTGATGTTAAGGAAGTCTTGATGAAAAACATGAAAGAGAGAATGGGCAACGTTTTAGAATTTTCAAAGATAAAACTCCTCAGCAGCGCGATCATTTGGAAAATTTGAGAAGGGAAATCGATGAGAGAAGCTTGAAAGTTGAAAAGCTTACAATTAGATACATCGGCGGTGAGCCGAAGATCATCAGGAGGAAAAACTAGTTAAGCCCCCTTTACAGCAGAACATAAGGATTTATTACTATAACGTCGGTGGTATTCGTGCGCGATTGGATGAGTTAAGGACCTTGGCTATTGACTGTGAATATGATGTTTTGGTTTTGACAGAGACGTGGTTGAGTACGGATGTGCTTGATGCGGAATTTCAGGCTCCCGATTGGGGTGTTTTTCGATGTGATCGATCGAATTTGACTAGTTCCAAGGTGAGGGGGGAGGTGTTATGATATTGACTCGTAAAGGTTTGTGTGGCAGGACAATAAAATGTGCAATTCAGGATGTGGAGCAGGTGTTGGTGTCTGTAAACATCAACTCGATCAAGACAATTATATGTGGTGTCTATATTCCCCCTGGCTCTTCTGAGAGTCGTTACCAGCATCATTGCGACTCCATTGAGGAGGTTCAACTCCACGATCCAACTTCCAATTTCATCATTTGTGGCGATTACAATGTACCAACAGCGAGTTGGGATGGCGATAGGTTCGCGAGATTGCGAACCGACCCCAAGTTTTTTTGATCATATTTTAAAACACTGAGTCCGTCAAATGCTCTTCCAGTTAGTATGCATTTATCCAAATGCAATCTTATCATCCGATAAGATTGCTAATAGCGATGAAGAGATTACAAATTTGTTCGCCGATTATTTTTCCAAGACATACGAAAACGAGCATATAGTTTCACCTGGAATGCACTCAATACGGGAATGTATTGATTTGTCTCAGCTGTTCCTATCCACGAGGGAAGTTTTTGAGGGGATCCAGGGTTTGAAGGGTGGCTGCGATGCTTATAAAGAGGTGTATTTTTTCACTCACAACACCAATTCGTGATATATTTGAGGTCTCCTTGGGAACTGGGAAGTTTCCCTCATACTGGAAAAACGGTTATTTGGTACCTATATATAAGGCAGGAGACAAAGAGGATATTAGAAACTATCGAGGTATTGCGCTGCAGTCTGTTTTACCGAAGTTACTCGAAACGTTGGTGTGTGTCAGATTAGTGTGGGAGAGCTCCTCGTTTATAATAAATCAGCAGCACGGATTCTCTAGGGGAAGATCTACGATGACCAACTTACTGGTTTATGTGGAGGATATTATCGGTGCGCTGGAGGACGGCAGGCAGACTGACGCCATTTACAGTGATTTTAGTAAGGCTTTTGACAAAGTCAATTTGAATATCCTTATGTTGAAACTACACAGATTGGAAATAGGGGGTATTATGTACGAGTGGTTTAGCAGCTTTTTGAGGAACCATCTTTTGGCAGTCAAACTGAGACACTGCATTTCCTACTATATTCCTGTTTATTCTGGGGTGCCACAGGGGTCCCATCTGGGACCCATATTATTTTGCCCCTTCATCAACGACATCAGTAGTGTGTTTCTCAACTCTGACTATTTGTTGTTCGCGGACGATTTGAAGTTTTACCGTGTTATTTCATGTGACAATGACGTCAAGTTACTGCAGCAGGATTGCTATAGATTGGAGGAATGGTGTTTTTCCAATCGCATGTTTTTGAACATCAACGTGATCACGTTTTCCAGAGGAAGAGACTATATACATTCCACATACGACCTGTGCGGTGAGAAATTAACTCGAACAACGTCAGTTAAGGACTTAGGAGTGTGGTTCGACACGAAATTATCATTTCATTCTCATTTGGCTTACGTGAGGGATAAATCGTTGAGACTTTTGGGTCTTGTGCTAAGAAATTGCAGATCTTTTTCTGAGAATGCACTGATTTCTATGTTTTGCTCCCTGATTCGAAGCATTCTTGAGTATGGCTCCTTGTTCTGGTCTCCTAAAGGTTTGGTGGACTCTCGATCACTGGAGAGTGTACAAAGTAAATTCCTGAGATTTATTGCTCACAAAAGGGGTATACGATATGCTGAAGTGAGTGTTACGGCGATTAGGGATTCGGTGGGACTGTGGTCGCTGTCTGATAGAAGACGTGTAATGGACTGTTGTTTCTTGCATAAGTTGTTACATGGCTGCGTTTCCTCACCTGAACTAGTGTCAAGACTAACCTTGGATGTGCCTCCTAGAAGAACTAGGCATACTGAGTTGTTCAGGCCGAGAGCGTTACGTACTAATTATGGTAATCATCTATACCTGGGTAGAACTCTTTACTTTATAAACAGGTATCCTGAGTTGGATATCTGCGAGCAGTCACTCGGTAGATTCAGGTCTCGGCTGAGCGTTGTGCTTTCGCGTTCCTCAGTGATGGGTAGAAGAAGGTGAAACACTAGATTATTTTATGTTATACTCGATGTCGTAGTTGCTGTGTTCCAAAATAGTTTGTTATGTAGTAGTTTTTATTTTAATGAGGCTGTTATTTTTTTTTGTTAAGATGTATTTTTTTCTGTAAAGGGGTTATCCCGTAGATTTATAATAAATAAACAGTAATAATATTGTTCATATCTGCGTCGAACTACTGGTTGACTTCCGGAGGGTTGGTTCCTGAGACAAAGGGCTTTATGCTCGCCATCCAGGATCAGGTGATTCCAACAAGAAATTACATGATATATATCGCCAAGGATGCCTCGGTGGCGGACTATAGCTGTCGTTATGGCTGTGCAACACATGAAACTATCCAGCACATCACCGGGGGATGTCAGAAGTTCGCGGGCACGGAGTACAAAAATAGACATGCTGCTTTTGCCAAGATTCTTCACCAAGATTTGGCACTGAAACACCAACTTCTTAGTTCGAAAAAGGTTCCTTATTACAATTACCATCCGGATGCTGTGTTGGAAAATGAAAATCACAAGCTCTACTGGGATCGCACGGTTCTCACAGACCGTAAAATAACCCACAATAGACCAGACCTCATATAGCTCAATAAGGATGAGGACAGAACACTTCTCATCGACGTGGCAATTTCAAATAATAACAATCTTCTAGATAGGTACACTGAAAAAATTTCAGAATACAGAGATCTCGAGGAACAAATCAGAAGACAGTGGAAGCTGAAAGATATCAAGACCATCCCTATTGTCATTTCATCTACAGGCCTGATACCGAAGAAACTACTAGAGAAGTTGAGGAATCTTCAGTTGGACGAAAATATCTATAGAGTCATGCAGAAGGCTCGGAACGGCGAGAACTGTACGCAAGTACATGGAGAAGGCAGAGGAACACCGACTGCTCCGACAGGAAGTGCGGGTGGAGCAGGAATCCAACCTACAGCAGGGAGTCGAGGAGCGACCCGGACCCGACCACCACCTCGAGCCCGAAAACCTGGAAAGGGCTCCAACAGAGCTTAATCCTTTTGATATCTGAGATATCTGAGATATCTGAGATAAGTGAATTTTCCTCTGGAGGGGAGTGAGAAAGCCGCAAGGCTAAAGTCATCTATGAAGATTGCATTGAAAAAATTTTCTTCAGAACATTCTTTAGTATTTCAGGTATTTTTTCTGTATTTGCAATTGTATATTGTACTAAAACAATATATACGTTGCCAAAAAATACCTATGCCTTACAATTTTAAATAAAAGCAGAAGAAGCAGAATCCAAATGAACAACATAAATTTCATGAATATGCATGACGCTGAAAAAATTAGCATAAAAAGTAAAGAATGATACATAAAATACAATTTCCTCGGTGTACATCATGACAGTGCTGTGAATGTGGGAAAGCAGATTTCGTGTAGGCTGAACCTGAAATAAAATACATATAAGAATAAATACATACATTGTAACGAGAGGGTAGTTTTCAAACCTACCCCCTCATTTTAGAATCATTATTTTAGTTTTCATTTTTAAATAATTTTGTTTCGAATTAATTTCCGAGAAATCTTTTCGAATTTCCAATTCAGGATTCCGACATCGTTCGGAATTGTAAACATACCGTACCGTTTTTATTCCGTTTTTATTTCCTAAAAACGATGTCGCACCGTATAAAACATCCTGAATTGGAAGATAACCGTGTTTTTTTTGTTCGCTAGCACAGATAAGTCGAAATTAAGACGTTTTCATCGACGCTAATTTACCGAATTTCGACTGCCGGGCACATCTGATTTCCGCACCCCCCCTGTGGGTATAAAATCAGATGTTCCCATGCAGGCCACTTCACTTACGATTAATTTCCTGACTGTTCACTTGTGACTTACGATTTTCGCTTGACTGATTGACTTACGATTTTCACTCTTACCTTCCGCTGTTTTAGTATAAGATTTCTTTTGAGTTTTGGGTTCATTTTTTTGCCGTTCAGAATATAAATTTTTAGTTTTGTTTTCTCTCAGTAATTACCGTGTACCATTCGGGTGATTTCGAGAGTTGTGAGTGTAAGTGGCCGAATATAGCCCAGAGGTAAGACGACACTCCGTTAGTTTTTTTTTATTGGAACTTCAGTTTTCCGTCGACATCCCTCTTATACCCGAGTCTGAGTTCCGCCCCTACTGTCATTAACGTACCCTGCTGGTGTGGATACCCGGGGGGTAGGCGAAGGCACTTTGGGGTGGCTCACCCTTTCCCGAAATTTCCCGTCTTATCTAGTTCCACCCCTATTGTCGTTAAAGTACCCTGCTGGTGTGGATACCCGGGGGGTACCGAGGACACTTTGGGGTGGCGCACCCTTTCCTCAGTTCCCGTCTTTTTACCCCGTTCCTGTGTTCACCCCTACGGTTAGGGAGGCATTCTGCTGGTGTGGATACCCAGGGAGTGCCGAACGAGCCTAAGGGTGAGCCGTCGTAATTCTGTGCTGTTTTTCATCCCCTAACCTGGCTGAAGTCCAATATCTGTCCGTCAAGTGTACGTCTCAGGTTCTGGCTGGCGATAAATTCCGTTAACCCCCGTATAACGTCTGAGATCGGATCCCGTGTCATTCCGTCCGTTTTGCCCTGTAAATCTCACTGATTTCGAGTCACTGTAAGAATTTTGTAATAGTGCCATTTGTGTTCCCCTTTTACGAATCGACCAATAAAAGTTGTATACGTTGATTCTGCCTATCATTGTGCGTCGCTAACATCCTAGACACCAGGGAACCCTGTCTCCGGCTAGTAGCTGCCAGGGTAGGTTTGCTATTCTCCCTTAAAGAATAGCTGGCGCTCGAGTACACCGAGGAAAACCCAGTTACAAAAATGGCGCCCGAGCAGGGACCGTTCAGAATCTACTAGGAAACAACTGAGGTGAGAGACAATAACCGGACAGTGAGTGAATTCCCGAAACAGTGAGTAAAACCTCAGAACAGTAACTATTCCTTGAACGGAAAACTGTGAAAAATAAACTTGAACTGTGTTTTATTCCCTGCCACTCCATATTGAACTGTTATACTGTGAATTGAATTGGACTATATTTTGGAAATTTTCCTACTGTTTAACCCCGTTGAAAATAATTTGTGATTATTATTTTTGCCGATTACTGTATTGAGTTGTTGAAAACTGAACTGTTATTACGCCGTTATATCAGTGAAAATTATTTCCGATTTCTAATTGCATATTTCTGATTTATTGAATTGAACTGTTGTAATTTCACATTGAAGGTGAGTGAATTTCCGGACTTTGAAAAATTGAAAATTTATTGTCGCAATTGCTAAAATTTAATAGGTGTGATTCACCTATCGGTTCAATAGGGAATCACCTATTACCTGTTGATAACCTATCTACCTGTTTTCTATTTTCTTTTGACCTGTACTGTTGAAACCTACCGATTATTTCTGTTTTTTCTGAAAACTGAAAGTCAATTATTGTGATTTATTTTATGGCTATTGAACTTTGAAGACTTTTTGGAAATTTAACCTGTGCGTTTTGGTGCTATTCGAATTTCAGGAAATTTTTTTCGGACTATACGAAGTGACTTGCGATTGTGTGCGGTATTTCTCGAATATTTTCGGACTTTAGTGGGACTGATAGAAATTTTTTTCGAGTAACGTTGGACTTTAAAAAGTTTTTGAATTTTTTTTTGTGATACATCGGGACTTAGATTGTTTTTGGTGCGCCAGGACTTAGACTCTTTTCTGATACACCGGGACTTAGACTTAAATTTTGTTTGGGGTACACCGATACCCACTTCGAACTTAAGTGAATAGTTTGGCTAACGATTAACTTACTGGGTTGGACTTAGAACTTAAACGGATTGTGAAAGACATAGCGAGTGTGAAATATTGGTGCGTTCTGAATCAGACTTAGTTGAAAATAATATGTCGAACATGGATGTGAACCGGTTACTCAGTGATGAACTTACATTCGAATTACAACTGAGGGGACAATCGATACCCGGTACTGTGATGACTAAACGTAGTCTGTTACGACAAGTGCTTCAGTCTAATGAACCTCTACTACCCCCAACATCATTGAATCCCGCCTCCGAGATTGAGATCTGTCAAAATAAACTCACCGATTTGGTGGAATCCCTTCAGAACTTCAATAATAATAATGCGGCTAACGAATTTTCGCGAATTTACACCAGATTAATACACATTCAAGGCAGGCTGAACTTTATTGTCACCGCAGACACAACACAGTTACAATTGATTGAACAAATGAAGGCGACTACAGAAAAGGCGTTGGAGACACTGGAGGAGCTGCGTAGGAGGAGTGATCGTGAACAGCCGCAGACATCCAACCGAGGTCAGAGGTCTCTTTTGGATGAGGAGGTGCCCAGTTCACCTGGGATGTCGCCGATCCAACCGGAGAGGTTATCAAATGTTGAGACATCACTTATCGACTTAGGAGATGGTGTCGATCCTCCTGCAGTAGTTAATGTCTCACGTACCGGTACACCTGTAAGGAATCCAACATTAGAACGGGTCATGAATGAGACAAGGCAGACATGTAGAGCATTACTGCAACAATTACCAGCGATACCTCTCACACAGTCGCAGGACTGTGGGACAGCAACACCTGAGGGTCTGACACAAAGTAGATGGGTTAATTCCACACGAAGGGTGTCTTTTCCACACTTACCTGCACCATGGATAAATTCTGACCGGCCAATTATCACAACACCTGCCAGATCGGAACCGGAGTCTCGATCAACAGTACCAGCTGTTCCGGTACACAAATGGAGCATCTCCTTTGATGGCACTGGTAGTGTAACTGGATTTCTTGAAGAGGTGGAGAGGCTGGCTGAATCTCGTAAAGTGTCCCTGGAACAAGTTTTCGAATCAGTGTATGAGTTACTACGAAAGGATGCGAGGGATTGGTTCATCCCCAGGATAGGTACTTTTGAGGACTGGGAGGATTTTAGCAACCAACTGAAAGAAGCATTTCTGCCAGTTAACTACGAGGAGAATCTGTTGGAGGAAATAAAAAGGCGAACACAAGGCTCTGAAGAAAAGTTGCTTCTATATGTTACCCGGATGCAGAACTTATTCCAGAAACTCACCTATGCAAAACCATCCGAGGTGGAGCAGATCCGGCTTATCCGACAGAGGTTGATCCCGCCCTTACAGCAAGCCTTGGCCTTCCAGGAGACCAAGACTTATGATGAACTTCTCCGTAAGGGAAAAGTTTTTGAACTGGTCCAGTGGCAGATGAGCCAGTACACCCGGCCACCCTCCAAACCAGGTTTTGTGGAAGAACCTCACCTGACATACAGTCCCCGTCAACTGAACCGATGTCAAGCAAGTTTTTCTATGGATACCGGAGAGCAGGTTCACCAAACAATCGATCACAGGGAATCAGTACCGCCGACACAAGCCAACCAGACACGACTTTCTCCGCCGGGGGAAAGCCGCCCAAAGCCGCCCAGGTCCAGAGAGTCAATAGTCCAACAACAGGAATCTCACCGTCCGACTTCTGGAGACAGATCCGAAGGTCGATCCAGACCTGCAACACCGCCACCCCGCCGTCCAGCCGAAAATAGCCCCGCTGACCGGACCGAGCCACCATCAGGGAGGAGAGTGTCCTTCCAGACACAGTGTTTCCGATGTGCTGGATATGGCCACATGCGTCGAGAATGTCGCAGGCCACCGAAAATCTTCTGTTCTCGATGCCAGAGGGAAAACATTCTCTCACGAGACTGTCCGTGTTCGGGAAACTGAAGGGGAGATTGGAGGCGGAGTCGACCACATCTCCCGGAATCTTGACTCCACTGACTACCTGTAATGATAACCGTCCGTTAGTAGAGGTCAAAATAGCCGGCAAACACTTCCAAGCACTGATAGATACCGGAGCGACCAGGAGTTTCTGCAGTCAGGCCGTATCCGATCAGTGTGAAAGTAAAGGAATCACAGGACAAACAATGCACAACAGTTTCGCAGTAATAGCGAACGGACAAACCACCGTCACACCGAAACTATACACCACCACCGTGCAAATTTCCGATTACACACTGCCTGATTTGAAATTCTTACTGGTACCAAACTTACCGGTTGACATTATTCTGGGGATGGATATTCTGTCGACTTTCAAGTTTTCCGTAAATCTCAGTACCGCCGAGTGCTTTCTGGAAGGCCGTCTGATCTCGAAGCCGATGACTCCCGTCGAAACCACCGCAGAGGTTCACACCGCCGAAGAACACCTGTTGGAGCTGACGGAGTCTCAGAAACAGGAGCTGGAAGCGTTTCTGAAAGAGGAATTAAAGAAGTTTGAAGACCTATATGGTACAACCGACCTGATTGAACATAAGATCAAACTGAAACCGGGCACCGAACCGATCAAACAACGATACCGACCCCTAAACCCGAAAATGCAGGAGATCTTCAATCAGGAAGTAGACCGTATGCTGGCTGAGGGAGTGATTGAACCCTCCAAGTCACCGTGGAGTTCACCGGTAGTATTGGTCAGGAAGAAAGACGGAAAATACCGTTTTTGCATCGACTTCCGTGCCGTCAATAATGTATCTGTAAAAGATGCATACCCGTTACCGTACATTTCGGGGATTCTGGATAAACTACGTAAGGCCAAGTACATCTCCACACTGGATCTGAAACAAGGATATTGACAGATACCGTTAGCAAAGGAAAGCTGTCCGATTACTGCCTTCACAGTTCCTGGAAGGGGACTGTTTCAGTTCACCGTCATGCCGTTTGGCCTTCACGCTAGTCCGGCCACATTCCAGAGATTCTCAGACACCGTTATTGGCCCAGAAATGGAACCGGAGGCGTTCGCTTACCTGGACGACATAGTTGTCCTGGGGGAGACTTTCGAGGAGCACCTGGAGAACTTAAGAGAAGTATTCCGGCGGTTGAGAGAAGCCAATCTTCGTCTCAATCCCGCAAAGTGTGACTTTGTGCGAAAGTCCCTAAAATACCTAGGACATGTCGTTACCTCCGAAGGAATCCGTACCGACCCGGATAAAGTTTCCTCTATCGTAGCATTCCCAGCGCCGAAAACCATCCGTGAATTGCGCCGTTTTCTGGGAGTGGCTAGCTGGTACCGCCGTTTTATAGAGAACTTTTCCGATGTCGTTTCACCGTTAACTCACCTGTTAAAGAAGAAACCACGTTGGAAGTGGGGTGAGGAACAACAAAAAGCGTTCGACCTCCTAAAACAAAAACTGACCGAATCACCGATACTGGCCTGTCCGGATTTCAATCAACCGTTCGTCCTGCAAACAGACGCCAGTGACGTAGGCCTTGGAGGAGCCCTGACTCAAGTTCTGGATGGAGAGGAAAGGGTGATCGCCTATGTCAGCCGTACCTTGAACACCGCCGAAAGAAATTACTCCGTGTCCGAAAAGGAATGTCTCGCCATTGTTTTCTCGATAGAGAAACTGCGACCATACCTGGAAGGATTTCATTTCACCGTAATTTCCGACCACATGAGTCTGAAATGGCTGAATTCCATCAAGTCACCGTCCGGAAGAATTGCTCGATGGGCCGTTTTCCTTCAGCAATTCGACTTTGAAGTCCAATACCGGAAAGGTGCCCTGAACAAAGTCGCCGACAGCCTGTCCCGAAACCCGTTACCGTCTGTAGATTCCGTATGCCTGGCCGACGTCGAAGTTCGCTGCAGTTGGTACAACAAAAAGCTCCAAGAGGTACAAAGAGACCCAGAAGATTTCCCTGACTACGCCGTTGAGGATGGGAAACTGTATCGTCACTTCTGGGACTCTTCCGACTTTACTGAAGTTGGATCCGGACAACCATGGAAGCTCTGTGTACCCACCGAACAACGACTGGAGGTTCTGAAAGAAAATCACGATTCTGAATTAGCTGGTCACCTGGGAATCTCCAAAACCATCTCTCGGCTAGCCCGGAATTATTACTGGCCAAGGATGTTCAGAGATGTCGCAAAATACGTAAGAAACTGCCCATCCTGTCAAAGGTACAAAGTACCACAAAAAATGCAACCACATAGAATGACTGATGCACCGTTCCAAGAGGTCTGTACAGATGTGGTTGGGCCACTTCCCCGTTCCAAGAAGGGAAATTCTTACGTAGTGGTGATGCAGGACCGTTTCACGAAGTGGGTTGAATGCCGTCCGTTGCGGAAAGCCACCGCTAAAACCGTTTATTCAGCCCTGTATGAACAGGTTATACTCCGATATGGCTGTCCGAAACTGGTGATATCTGACAATGGGGTACAGTATGACAGTAGACTGTTCAAAAACAGTCTCCAAGAGCTAAACATTGCTCACCTTTTCACCCCTCCGTATACACCACAGTGCAACGCCGTAGAACGAGCCAATCGTACGTTGAAAACTATGATAGGTCAGTTCTGTGAAGCCGACCACCGTACTTGGGATGAGAAATTAGGTGAACTAACTTTCGCCCTGAACACCGCAAAACAAGAATCTACAGGATTCACACCGGCATTTTTGAACTATGGAAGGGAACTAACAATCCCAAAGGCAATCTACTCGTCAAACACCCAAGACGAAGACACCAAGGAGACAAACAGAAGCCCAGAAGAAAGTTGAGTAAATCTTACTCACCGTACAGAACAAATCCGTCATCTTCAGGAGGCCTATGAGTTTGTCAATACCAGGTTGTACCGTGCATTTGAGCAACAGGCTCACCATTACAACCTCCGTCGAAGAGAAGTTCGTTTTTATGTCGGTGATAGAGTTCTGCGCCGTGCTAATCCGCTGTCGTCCGCCGTTGATAGCTTTGCAGCCAAGTTGGCTCCGAAGTTCTCTGGTCCGTATACCGTTGTGAAAGTAATTTCACCCGTTGTTTATGACCTGAAAGATGACAGTGGTAAGAAAATCACCAATATTCATGTGAAGGATTTAAAACCATTCCATCCGTCTGATTATTAGTAAGTACACTGTATAGCAACCGAAATAAAAACCAACCGTACCGTTATATTGTACTAATCACCGATAATAAATGGGATACATCCGTTCTGTCTGACTCTCTTTCACTCCTCTATTACTGTTAAAAATAATATTCATCAAATAGGTTAGTAATGGGGTACTACCGCTGCTTTCACCGAATAAGTGCCCAGGTGAGTGAAATAGAGCCTTATACTTGTATCTCCTTATTAACTGACAAAATGTACATACCTATATTTCCGCGATTCCACCATAACCTATAGATCTAACCTGGTCTGCGAGTGTTGGAAGATTCTGTTCTGTACAGATCTGTTTGTTCTGTGCAGTTTTATTGCCACCAAACAGGACCGTCTGACTGTCATCCAGTGGGTAAGTGGTATCCCACAACACCTACAACAGAAAATTCCGTTAATTCACTGGAAAAACAGGAACCGTAACCGCTAATTCGATTTTTCTGTATTAATTGTGGGACCGATAATAACAAGTGAGATACACCCGTCCTGTCTGTCTCTATTTCACACCTGTGTCACGGTTAAATACAATAACCGAATAGAAAATAGCAATAGAAGGCTGACACCGCTTACACCGATATTACAAACTGGCCTGAAAGGTAAGTGAAATAGAACAGTATATTTGTATCTCCTTATTAAAATTACCGACCGTACTTACCGTTTCTTCCGAAATTCCACCGTACACCCTGTTATCCCTCTGCTCCAGTATATCAGTATACTAAATGCTTTTCTCTCATTTTTATGCAACCTACAACTGCTGCTGACTCCAACACCCTCGGAGAAGTGCACCACCGTCACAAGGGGAGCCAACGACGCTGTCTGGTATTCCAAACTACCCTGGTTCGATGATATTGGTGACTGTTGACCCCCATGACATGTGCCCGGGGCCGGCTTTGCGAAGTCCACCCTAAAATGGTTCAGAAATAACAGAACGAATGACAAATCGAAATGGTACTCACTTTGAAGATTCCGTCCTGCACTGTTTCCACTATTTTCCGGCATTTCTGTCACCGATGGAAATGGAAATCGAAATTTGGAACCACCCGGCGAGATTTGACAATTGGACTTTGGAGGTTAGCTGATAGAACACAAAACTTCAACATCGAAAGGCGCCGTCAACGCGGACCATAGAGTGGGAGAAACCGAGATAGCATTAGCCGAGTATACGCCACCTGGAGTAGATTAGGTGAACCTGTTTAATGTAAATCCGATCTCAATCGTCTTGTCGTGAATAGTCAAACCGTTAACCGGACTTAGTAGATTTCACCGTGAAAAATTTAATCCCGTATTTCATCGTGGATTCAATTTTTCAACCGGAGCCGGGGGGATGTAACGAGAGGGTAGTTTTCAAACCTACCCCCTCATTTTAGAATCATTATTTTAGTTTTCATTTTTAAATAATTTTGTTTCGAATTAATTTCCGAGAAATCTTTTCGAATTTCCAATTCAGGATTCCGACATCGTTCGGAATTGTAAACATACCGTACCGTTTTTATTCCGTTTTTATTTCCTAAAAACGATGTCGCACCGTATAAATCATCCTGAATTGGAAGATAACCGTGTTTTTTTTGTTCGCTAGCACAGATAAGTCGAAATTAAGACGTTTTCATCGACGCTAATTTACCGAATTTCGACTGCCGGGCACATCTGATTTCCGCACCCCTCCTGTGGGTATGAAATCAGATGTTCCCCCGCAGGCCACTTCACTTACGATTTATTTCCTGACTGTTCACTTGTGACTTACGATTTTCGCTTGACTGATTGACTTACGATTTTCACTCTTACCTTCCGCCATTGAGTTTTAGTATAAGATTTCTTTTGAGTTTTGGGTTCATTTTTTTGCCGTTCAGAATATAAATTTTTAGGTTTGTTTTCTCTAAGTAATTACCGTGTACCATTCGGGTGATTTCGAGAGTTGTGAGTGTAAGTGGCCGAATATAGCCCAGAGGTAAGACGACACTCCGTTAGTTTTTTTTCATTGGAACTTCAGTTTTCCGTCGACATCCCTCTTATACCCGAGTCTGAGTTCCGCCCCTACTGTCATTAACGTACCCTGCTGGTGTGGATACCCGGGGGGTAGGCGAAGGCACTTTGGGGTGGCTCACCCTTTCCCGAAATTTCCCGTCCTATCTAGTTCCACCCCTATTGTCGTTAAAGTACCCTGCTGGTGTGGATACCCGGGGGGTACCGAGGACACTTTGGGGTGGCGCACCCTTTCCTCAGTTCCCGTCTTTTTACCCCGTTCCTGTGTTCACCCCTACGGTTAGGGAGGCATTCTGCTGGTGTGGATACCCGGGGAGTGCCGAACGAGCCTAAGGGTGAGCCGTCGTAATTCTGTGCTGTTTTTCATCCCCTAACCTGGCTGAAGTCCAATATCTGTCCGTCAAGTGTACGTCTCAGGTTCTGGCTGGCGAACAAGTCCGTTAACCCCCGTATAACGTCTGAGATCGGATCCCGTGTCATTCCGTCCGTTTTGCCCTGTAAATCTCACTGATTTCGAGTCACTGTAAGAATTTTGTAATAGTGCCATTTGTGTTCCCCTTTTACGAATCGACCAATAAAAGTTGTATACGTTGATTCTGCCTATCATTGTGCGTCGCTTACATCCTAGACACCAGGGAACCCTGTCTCCGGCTAGTAGCTGCCAGGGTAGGTTTGCTATTCTCCCTTAAAGAATAGCTGGCGCTCGAGTACACCGAGGAAAACCCAGTTACAACATTACTAAACTACTCAAAAAGTTTTGATATTTGGAGAAAATATAGCTCAATTTTTTTTTCTGATTGGTTAAGCGTCATTATATGAAGATGTTAGAAAAAATAATTCAAATTATTATATAGTATCCACCGAGCTTAAAAAAAACATTTTTTTGTTCTAGAGTAGAGTAGTGCGCGACGTCCCGATTATGGAAAGATGGATTCATTTTCTCCCCTTTCGGCTATCATTTCTTCGTTATTCTTTTTTCTCAAACGTTTCTAGTTACCAAGCAGTGATTTCAGCCATTTTTTTGTTCAATTGCAAGTCCCTATTTTTTTGTTGACATAGCTTTATCATGGAATTCTGAATTCAGTTTTGCGCATCTAACGCAATTTGAGTAAAAATGACCTTGGATATATTCTCGGAATTCAAGAAAATAAAAATGTGCCCGAAGTAAAGCCAGAATTGCTATGACATTGATGTGACAGATGAAAATTCATAATTAAGCTTGAATCAGTTATATTATTTCCACTAAAATGAGTTTAAACAACGACCATGTTTATCTTCACCCAACTGAAGATGCTATTGTGATAGCGAAACACGTATCGTGGTTTAATAACTCATTTTTGTGAAAATCATATAATCTGTTCTAAGTGCTATGGCATGATTCAATTTTGGCAAAATTCAAATGAACGGTATCGAAAATATATACTATGATTTCTTTTTGATGATTCTTATTATGCGAAATTCATATTTATTAGTTTTTATTTCAAATATTTGATCTGCCCTACTAGAAACGATGCTGAAACCTAAGAAATTTTCAACCTGTTTCTAAAACTGGCAATTCTTTCAGAATATGATAAAACTACCTTACGGAATCCGCTATTACTCATGCTGTTACAAACAAAAACAAATTATGGTTAAGAAATAACTATGAATGTCATACAAGGTCAACCCCTTCTTCAGTAAAATATTGGATAGCTTCAAAAAAGCATCTTGCCAACTTTGTTCATGATCGAACCCAATTGCATTTAGAAATTATTTTTGAATATGGAAAGCCGCTGTAGGATTCATTCGGCTATTTCCATCATTCTGGCTCATTCTATTCCAACAGGAGTATCGGACGAGGTGTACTTCAGTCATCGTGTGATAGTTATATAGTATATTGCAATATCTGGATTTTGGCTATAATCGTTAAATTGGACGGGGTATACAAATACAGGATACAATACAGACTTGAATAAAAGTATTACAAATAATCGTAAAATGATTCATAAAATATTCTGAAATAATTCTTTTCCAGAGATAATTTACATTGCATTTTCATTACTTCCTGAAAAACTTGAAAACATCGAAAAACAATTACAACATTTTCAACAATCGCAAAACTTAATCGCATCAAGTGTTATGTATCTCTTAAGTTTTTCCTGTCCTCAAAGATAATTGAATACTCTCGGAATATTTCTAATTATTTCAAACGCATTGTCGGTATTTCATGAAATACCGACATGTAAGTCAGGAT
Source organism: Coccinella septempunctata (assembly GCF_907165205.1). Lineage (NCBI taxonomy): Eukaryota > Metazoa > Arthropoda > Insecta > Coleoptera > Coccinellidae > Coccinella > Coccinella septempunctata. Next base: position 18,648,097 of record NC_058198.1, read on the forward strand.
TGAAAATTGAGCAATTCCGTGAACCTTCTACTACTTCGTTTATATTTGGGGTATTGAAAAAGAAATATCAATGCAGATCCTTTTCTTTTCTGAAACATATTTGCCTACTGTAGAATTGAATGTCCTAATATCTGGGCGATCCATGGTATGAAATGAGAACACAATTCCAGAAATAAATACTTGTGCGATTTTAATTTTTACTCTACATGTTTTGAGATAATAATAATAATAATTGAATTGAATAATTGAAGAAAACGTAAAAACGTTCTACAATGAAAGACAAAGTACAAAATCATGCGAAAACTTTCAAAACAATATAAGTGATAAGATAGGAGGAAAAACCAACTAATGCAAGTTCACAAAAGTTGCTTACTGTTTTTCGAAGACGATATAGGTCAATTCCAAATTCATTTACGGCTAACTCTACACGAGAGAAAGTGTTAGATTAATTGCTATATTCTAGAACTGCTTCGAAGACAATGAGCAGTTTCAGTTGGCCCCGGAAAATCGTCCACACAATTTTGAACCTTCCATTGCGTTACACAGACTATCAGAATTAATAATTCAATAAAAATGGAACTCACCTCTCCTGGATCTTCTCGACTAACTTCTGCCATAAAATCAGCATTCATTTGGAAAATTTCCTCATTGAAGGCAACTAATTCATTCCAATTCAACACCTCATTCGTTGATTCAGTAGATTCCTCTGTCTCTTTATAATTGTTTACAATTTATTCTTTTTGTTGTTAACAATTATATCTCTAAAAGATTTTGTGTGAGATTTGGCCTTTTCATAAAATTTCACAGCATATTCATAAAATTTCACAGCATTTTTATCAACGTGTTGTTGCTCATTTGATTTAATCCCAGATTCACTGGTGGGGAGATTGATGTGACTAGATTGCTTGTGGTGAAAAATCCTGAGGATCCATTCGATGTGATAGTTTCGCTGCTGATGAAATGGAACCCTGAATGAGGGCCTGAGCAGGAATAAATTCCCGATTTCACCATACTTTTTTTTTACGATCTTTTTCTATGGAATATCTACAAATCCATGTTTTTCTGCAAATTTTCTGGAATGTTCATCCCAGAAACTTATTTTTCCTTTCACAATTCCCCCCTTGAGTGCATCATACTCCATGTATTTATTTCGCTCTTTCCTATCATCATATGGTTTCTCCTTTTCATGCGTAGTAAACGTAGATGAAGCCAAAGGCCTAACGTAAGAGTCGAAAATTTTTTGTAGTCTCCTGTTATTCATTGTTATAACTGTCTTCTATTTCTTCACAACGAATTTAATGAAATATTCTGAAAAAATTTCATAAACTTAGATATATTTAGAACAAGAAATGAGTCTGGAACAAATCTCAACAAAACTGCTCGGTAATAAGAAAAAATTTAGAACTTGTGATAGATAATCCTCTATCATTGACATTACGCACACTTTCGAAAACAATCATGGCATTCCTTCAACTCATTATTCCCCATATTTCGAGATCTAGTATATGAAATATTGTACCCTCACCTGTTGTTCAATGATAATAACGGCTATGCTAGAATTAAATAATAAAACTAGTATATTGATATTGATACATCGTAAAGAGGGTGCTTTCCTGATCGCTTACCGCAGATGTTAAATTACGAAATTTTAATAACATTTTTTCTATACACTTCTTGATAGTTCATGACTAACTCACATTATTGGAACGAAAATTCCTTCGGAATTGTTGTTTCCATCAATTTTTCATTCTTCCGATGCGCCTCGTTAGGCGCTTGAACTGGAGTGCTGTACACTGTACAGTACTCCTTCTTTTTGTATTGAATTTTCCCGGACCAGGTTATGGTTATATTTAGTGAGCGAACCCCCTCAATTCTCCCGTGGTCCTTGATGAATGTTTGCACATTCGATGACTGCGGGAAGTAGTTGAACTTGGGAGCCATGAACTGTTGTAGGAGTCAGAGAAAGTGAGGTTTTGGTTCAGCCTTTGCGTGACAGGTGGCGTACCGTGATGAAATATCTCAAAGCGGCGTCCCAAGATCGCCTAAGACTATCATCCTCCGCTCGAAAGATTCAATGCTATACTGTACTGACGAGGGAAAATTATCCCGAAACCGGTCTACAGTTGCACTTGAATTTTTCGACTTCTCTGGGTCTTCCTATGATAGTTCATGACTAACTCACATTATTGGAACGACAATTCCTTCGGAATTGTTGTTTCCATTAATTTTTTACTTCTTTGATATGTTATTCATCAAAATCGAGCATCAGCTGAGAGACTATTCCCCAAGGAATTGAAAAAATTGAGGTGTCTTCTTTTTCATCAGCCCTACTATGGAGTTGCCAGATTAGACTCTTTTCACACCATCGGAGTTTTACCCGATGTTTCTAGTTACATTGAAAACATAACATGGGATCTGTCACACATATTCCGGTTCACTTTCTCGCCGGAAAACAACGGATGATGCTTTCGGCGGAGCTTATCGCCGTCCGGCACATAACTCCACTGTTTTCTTTTCCGATTAATATAACACCTAAGATAATAGCAAAGCAGATTCGGATCATAAATGATTCAACTATAGATGGCTTTTTAGAAAATCTACCTGCAGTGGATTGGAATGACCTCTCAATCTACCAAAACACAGAAGATGTTGATTTTATGTGGGACATATTTTTCAACAAGTATAAGTCCACATTTGACATATCATTTCCTATTGTCACGGTCAAAGACAGGTCTTCCCAGAGAAAATATGTGGACACATCTCCTGAAATAATGAATTTAAAAAATTAGTTGGACTACCTGTACACATTTCTCGCTACCGCCGGAATATCTCGATCTTTACCGTCGCACAAAAAATTTATATGATGAAATTGTCAACAAAAATAGGAAGAGGTACATAAGTGACCATATCGCAAATTTTAAAAATAAGTCCAAAGCAGTCTGGATCCATAAGATCAACGGTCGAAAAAAAAAGTAAAAAAGGTGAGTTGAGATCCAACGACTCCCAGAAACTTGCAGATGATTTCACTAAGCATTTCACCAGCGTTTCCTCTTCGTTAACACCTCCGGCTCCAAAGTATGCCCAATCGGTTTCGGTAACTGATTCTATTCCGCAGAATATAAGGTCGTTTTATCTCTTCGAAATCACAGCCCCGAAGCGATAAAATAACGAATGTTATGTTGAAGGAATTACCTAGAAAAGGTATAGCCGCTCTAACAAATATCGCGAATGGAATTATGAGGACAGAACACTACCCAGAAAAATGGAAAACAGCGGAAGTCATAGTGTTCAATAAACCATTCAAAGAGAAGAAGTTCCCACAAAACTATAGACCGATAAGTCTACTGCCGGCGTTAGGAAAAGTAGTAGAAAGAATTATAGCCACGAGGCTAAATGAGGAAACCGAAAATCTGAAACTAATATCACCAGAACAGTTCGGATTCATAAGAGAGCATTCAACAGAGCAACAATTATTAAGGCTCACAGAATACATTACAGAGGGATTTCAAAACAAACAAGCTACAGGTCTTATTTTACTAGACGTCGCCAGAGTATTCTACACAGTATGTCATGAAGGATTAATATACAGGGTGGCCATTTGAAAACTAAACAGACGAGATTACAGACGAAATAAATTTTTTCGATAGAGATGCTCGGACAGGTCGATTTCTGTTTCGAGGGGGACAACTTAAGATGTAGGTTACGGACGCATAGCGCTTCAACCCTTGCTACTACAACCCTCACCCCCAATTTTTGAATAGGGAAGATGGAGTGAGTGATACCTCATTTGAAAGGTATTTTTATACTGATTTCAGCACAGTTATTATTTTTTCATTTTATGCATTAGTTCTCGAAATATTCTTAACTAAGTATTTGAAAATGAAGTGGTGTTTTCATGGCACTTGTAGTGTTTTTTTGTGAAAAATCGACATTTTGAGCTTCAAAACAACCATGACTCTGTCTTCCTTCCTCCAATCCACTGATATAGAAATCTTTAATCAAGATGTCGAACAAACAAAGCGAATTGCGAAGGAGCTCAATCTTGCTGAAACTCAATCTAAATTATCTTCGATATAATTTGCAATATTTCCAATAACATGCGGTAACACTTGATCGATAGAAATCTCCAAAAAGTCCAAATACGTACATATCTCTAATCAGATTACCAGGTAAGAAAATCAAATCATTAATGATGCCACAGAAATATTCCAATCCCAATTCGTGAAACGATTTCCGACTTAATTATGAAGTGTTTTCTCAGTTGGCTTCAATAATGTTTTCATTTTGTTGATTATTGAATTCATATCTTTTTCAAAAAAATGAGAATCGATAATTTTTTATTTATTACGAACAGATCATTAAGTTGGCTTACTGGTTCTTTGACATGTGAATTATTCTTAATTTTGAATCGAGACTTGTATGTGTTCTAATTCATTTTTCGACATGGTTTATTCAATTGCAGAGCGGATGGAAATAATTTCACTTTTTTTTGCAAACAATCAATGTGCGAATAGAACCGCAGAATTCTTCAATCAACTTGTGGCTTCAAAGGAAGCCACAGTCATGGTTGTTTTGAAGCTCAAAATGTCGATTTTTCACAAAAAAACACTACAAGTGCCATGAAAACACCACTCCATTTTCAAATACTTTGTTGAGAATATTTCGAAAACTAATGCATAAAATGAAAAAACAATTACTGTGCTGAAATCAGTATAAAAATACCTTTCAAATGAGGTATCACTCACCCCATCTTCCCTATTCAAAAATTGGGGGTGAGGGTTGTTGTAGCAAGGGTTGAAGCGCTATGCGTCCGTAACCTACATCTTGAGTGGTCCCCCTCGAAACAGAAATCGACCAGGCGGATGCTGAGTTGTTCAGAGAATAGCAGGAGTGTCCACTTGTTCTGTCATGAATTTTTCCGATATTATGATGCCGTCTTTTCAATATGCTGGAATTATCTATAGGCGATGAGTTTGAGGAAAGATGGCATTTTCCACACAACATCGGTGTATTCACTTAATATCCTAGGACAGAAGTAGGGCCACCAGGTTTTTAGAGTGCAGAGAGGTAATTTTAGGGGAGTCTAAACACTTGCTCATTTTTGACCCAAAAATCAGGAATTTCGAAATCGAGTTTGAAAGCTAGGGTGGAAGCCTAGCAACGCTGATTATAGAACTGAAGATCACAATTTGATGAGACGAATATAACAGGAGATATCGCAGATTGAAATTTGCAGTTTTTCAAAAATGTCATTTCGAGAATGGAAATCTGAACGAAGGGAGATAGACTCACGAAATTGCTGAGAATGGATTCAGCATATTCGAAATAGTACATTTGCTTACCAAATATTCGAATATCTAACACTGTTTACGAGAGAATCGCATTTGTGTTTTTCCACTTTTAATTTTCGTGTTCACTTTGAACGGCTTTCTGGAGTGCAATTCTTTATTGAATCATGAACTCTTTGGTTTCCTGGAATCTACGAAACAACTTGTATGCACTCAAAATCCTTGGACAGTAGTAGGACCACCAGGTTTTCAGACATAAGTGCAGATAGGTAATTTTAGGGGGGTCTAAACACTTGCTCATTTTTGACCCAAAAAATCAGGATTTTCGAAATCGAGTCTTGAAGCTAGGGTGGGAGCCTAAGCAACGCTGATTATAGAACTGAAGATCACAATTTGATGAGACGAATATAACAGGAGATATCGCAGATTGAAATTTGCAGTTTTTCAAAAATGACATTTCGTGAATGGAAATCTGAACGAAGGGAAATAGACTCACGAAATTGCTGAGAATGAATTCAGCGTATTCGAAAACGTACATTTGCATACCAAATATTCGAATATCTAACACTGTTAACGAAAAAATCGCATTTTTTGTTTTTCCACTTTCAATTTACGAGTTCACTTTGAACGGCTTTCTGGAGTGGAATTCTTCATTGAATCATGAACTGTTTGGTTTTATGGAATCTACGAAACAATTTGTATGCACTCACTATCCTAGGAAAGTAGTAGGACCACCACGTTTTTAGACATTAGTGCAGATAAGTAATTTTTGGGGGTTCTAACCCCTTGCTCATTTGCATCGGTGCCATGGATTCCCCCAGCTGACTCCGGCTCTTATTATTATAATTAATAATAAAGAAAACACATTATGGTTCTTTTAGCAATAGTTGACGAAAAAAACCGATTTTTAGTGATGGATTTTGAAACAAATGGTCGGATTTCCGATGGGGGTGTTCTTCAAAACACATCTTTTTTTGAAAAGCTGGAGAACGAGAATGTACATATCCCCCTGCCCGACGATGTTAGTAACATTTTCAAGAATGTTCCAAATGTATTCGTTGCGGACGATGCGTTTCCTCTGAACGAATATTTTAAAACCTTTTAGGCAAGGACTGTTAGATTCTGCTGAAAAAGAGGTTTTCAACTATCGAATGTCTAGAGCAAAACACATTGTCGAAAATGTCTTTGGGACACTTGCCTCGCGGTTTCGTACCTTTCAGTCCACAATTAATTTAGAACCATGCAACGTAGAGAAGATTGTAATGGGTGCTTGTGCTTTCCATAACTTCTTGATTGAATATCTATCACATTGATTGAATACCTAGCACATACGCCCCAGCAAACTGTATGTATCAAGAAAATAGTTATGACGGGTCTAGTATTTCTACTGGTGTCGATAGTTCTCTATCAAATATGCTTCCACTTCATCATCGGGCAGTAATTAGTTGTAATGACGCCAAAACAGTAATAAATGATTTCATGAGCTACTTCATGAATGAGGGAAAAATCCCGTGGCAAGATAAACATATTTTGAAAGACAAATAAATACTAAACATTAATAACATCGTATTTTTTTACCTCTTTTTCATTTTCTCTGCTGTCTATATTAGAATATGACACTCTCTGAGTGTCTTGAAAATCGAACAGGTCATAGTACCAAAGCACCGGCTTATAAATGCTTACCACAGATGCTCCACATTTTCGATGCCTCAACTTTCCTTCTTTCTTTGCGGTAAGCAGATCTTAAACTGTTTATTTTTGGCAACACAGATTTCTTGGTCGTACCAGGTTCTATTTCTTCCAATTTTTTTGCCAAATTACTGTATGCCGCATCTTAATTGGCGCGATCGTGGTATTCATTAGATTTCACTTGCCATAAACAATGTTCAGATCTATATATTTCGATGAAGTCGACTATTACTTGGTTTTGTTTATAACGCGACATTGTGATGCGTACCCTTCCCGAAATAAACCGAACGGAGAACTCCACAGTCAAACCCCCACACACTGTCAGTTCGGTTAGTTCTTTTAGTTTAAAATATGAAAAATTTCATTTCTCTCAGTTAGACTGAACAGTTGGAAATGTCGAGTTGAACTTAGACTGGAATACTCACTCACGTACAGTTTCGACTGTACGATAGTTTTAACTGTTTTTTAACTGTTGAGTTGACACTGACAGTTTCAACTGTACGTGAGTGGCCGGCTTAAGATGCAGCAAAATCACGATTGGATCAGACGTATATAACAGGAGATATCGCAGATTGAAATTTGCAGTTTTTGAAAAGTGTCATTTTGAAAATGAAAATCTGAACGCAGGGAGAGTGCTTTATTGAATCATGAACTGTTTGGTTTTCTGGAATCTACGAAACAATTTGTATGCACTTAATATCCTAGGACAGTAGTAGGACCAACAGGTTTTTAGATATAAGTGCAGATAGGTAATTTTAGGGGAGTCTAAACACTTGCTCATTTTTGACCCAAAAAATCAGGATTTTCGAAATCGAGTTTTAAAGCTCAGCTATAATCAGCAACGCTGATTATAGAACTGAAGATCACAATTTGATGAGACGAATATAACAGGAGATATCGCAGATTGAAATTTGCAGTTTTTCAAAAATGTCATTTCGAGAATGGAAATCTGAACGAAGGGAGATAGACTCACGAAATTGCTGAGAAAGGATTCAGCATATTCGAAATAATACATTTGCATACCAAATATTCGAATATCTAACACTGTTCACGAGAGAATCGCATTTGTGTTTTTCCACTTTTAATTTTCGTGTTCACTTTGAACGGCTTTCTGGAGTGCAATTCTTTATTGAATCATGAACTGTTTGGTTTTATGGAATCTACGAAACAATTTGTATGCACTCACTATCCTAGGAAAGTAGTAGGACCACCACGTTTTTAGACATTAGTGCAGATAAGTAATTTTTGGGGGTTCTAACCCCTTGCACATTTTTGACCCAAAAAATCAGGATTTTCGAGTTTTGAAGCTAGGGTGGGAGCCTAAGCAACGCTGATTTTAGAACTGAAGATCACAATTTGATGAGACGAATATGACAGGAGATATCGCAGATTGAAATTTGTAGTTTTTTTAAAATGTCATTTCAAAAATGAAAATGTGAACGAAGGGTTCTAAACCCTTGCTCAATTTTGACAAAAAAAATCGGGATTTTCGAAATCGAGTTTTTAAGCTAGGATGAAAGCCTAGGCAACGCGTATTATAGAAACGAAAATCCCAATTGAAACAGACCTCTAAAACAGGCGATATCGCAGATTGAAATTTGTAATTTTTGAAAAATGTCATTTCGATAATGAAAATCTGAACGAAGGGGGATAGACTAACGAAATTGCTAAGAATGGAATCAGCGTATTCGAAAACCCATATTTGCATACCAAACTTTTCGATATCCAACACTGTTTACGAGAAATTCGAATTTTTTGTTTTTCCACTCTTCATTTTCGAGTTCACTTTAAACGGCTATCTGGAGTGCAATTCTTTATTGAAATAAATAAATTTATTGAAAAAAATAAATAACTGTTTGGCTTTCAGGATTCTACTAAACAACTTGTATACACTCAATATCCTAGGACAGTAGTAGGACCACCTGGTTTTTAGACATTAGTGCAGATATGTAATTTTGGGGGGGTCTAGACCCTTGCTCATTTTTGACCCAAAAAATCGGGATTTTCGAAATCGAGTTTTTGTGCTAGGGTGGAAGCCAAGGCGACGCTAATTATAGAACCAAGAATCCTAATTGGATCAGAGGAATATAACTGGAGGTATCGCAAATTAAAATTTGTAGTTTTTGAAAAATGTCATTTCGAAAATGAAAATCTAAACGAAGGGAGATAGACTGACGAAATTGCTAAGAATGCATTCAGCGTGTTCGAAAACCCATATTTGCACACCAAACTTTTCGATATCCAACACTGTTTACGAGAAATTCGAAGTTTTTTGTTTCTCCACTCTTCATTTTCGAGTTCACTGTGAACGGTTCTCTGGAATGCCATTCTTTATTGAGTCATGAACTGTGTGGTTTTCTGAAATCTACGAAACAACTTGTATGCACTCAAGATTCTAGGAGAGTAGTAGGACCAACAGGTTTTTAGACATAAATGCAGATAAGTAATTTTGGGGGGGTCTTACCCCTTGCTCACTTTTGACACAAAAAATCGAGATTTTCGGAATCGAGTTTCTGAGATAGAATGGGAGCCTAGGCAACGCTGATTATAGATTCGAAAATGCCAATCGGATCAGACGAATAAAACAGGAGATATCGCAGATTGAAATTTGCAGTTTTTCAAAAATGTCATTTCGAAAATGAAAATCTGAACGAAGGGAGATAGACTCACGAAATTGCTGAGAATGAATTCAGCGTATTCGAAAACCTATATTTGCTTACCGAATAGTCGAATATCTAACACTTTTTACGAGAAAATCGAATTTTTTGTTTTTCCACTTTTCATTTTCGAGTTCACATTGAACGACCCTTTGGAGCGCCATTCTTTATTGAGTCATGAACTGTATGGTTTTCTGGAATCTACAAAACAATTCGTATGCACTCGATATCCTAGGACAGTAGTACGGCCACCTGGTTTTCAGACAAAATTGCAAATAGGTATCTTCAGGGGGGTCTAACCCCTTGCTCATTTTTGACCAAAAAAATCGAGATTTTCGAAATCGAAATTTTGTGCTACGGTGGAAGCCTAGGCAACGCTGATTATAGAACCGAAAATCCCAATTGAATCAGACGAATAAAACAGGAGATATCGCAGATTGAAATTTGTAGCTTTTCAAAAATGTCATTTCGAAAATGAAAATCTGAACGAAGGGAGATAGACTCACAAAATTAATAAGAATGGATTCAGCGTTTTCGAAAACGTACATTTGCATACCAAATATTCAAATATATTGTTAAGGAGAAAATCGCATTTTTTGTTTTTCCACTTTCAATTTACGAGTTCACTTTGAACGGCTTTCTGGAGTGGAATTCTTCATTGAATCATGAACTGTTTGGTTTTATGGAATCTACGAAACAATTTGTATGCACTCACCATCTTAGGAAAGTAGTAGGACCACCATGTTTTTAGACATTAGTGCAGATAAGTAATTTTTGGGTGTTCTAACCACTTGCTCAATTTTGACCAAAAAATTCGGGATTTTCGAAATCGAGTTTTCAAGCTAGGGTGAAAGCCCAGGCAACGCTGATTATGGGACCGAAAATTCCAATTGGATCAGACCACTAAAACAGGCGATATCGCAGATTGAAATTTGTAATTTTTGAAAAATGTCATTTCGTTAATGAAAATCTGAACGAAGGGAGATAGACTCACAAAATTAATAAGAATGGATTCAGCGTTTTCGAAAACGTACATTTGCATACCAAATATTCAAATATATAACACTGTTAAGGAGAAAATCGCATTTTTTGTTTTTCCACTTTCAATTTACGAGTTCACTTTGAACGGCTTTCTGGAGTGGAATTCTTCATTGAATCATGAACTGTTTGGTTTTATGGAATCTACGAAACAATTTGTATGCACTCACCATCTTAGGAAAGTAGTAGGACCACCATGTTTTTAGACATTAGTGCAGATAAGTAATTTTTGGGTGTTCTAACCACTTGCTCAATTTTGACCAAAAAATTCGGGATTTTCGAAATCGAGTTTTCAAGCTAGGGTGAAAGCCCAGGCAACGCTGATTATGGGACCGAAAATTCCAATTGGATCAGACCACTAAAACAGGCGATATCGCAGATTGAAATTTGTAATTTTTGAAAAATGTCATTTCGTTAATGAAAATCTGAACGAAGGGAGATAGACTCACGAAATTGCTAAGAATGGATTCAGCGTATTCGAAAACCTATATTTGCATACCAAACTTTGATATCCAACACTGTTTACGAGAAATTCGAATTTTTTGTTTTTCCACTTTTAATTTTCGTGTTCACTTTGAACGGCTTTCTGGAGTGCAATTCTTTATTGAATCATGAACTCTTTGGTTTTCTGGAATCTACGAAACAACTTGTATGCACTCAATATCCTAGGACAGTAGTAGAACCACCAGGTTTTTAGATATAAGTGCAGATAGGCATGGGCGCCGCAGGGGAAGGCCAGGGGGGGGGGGGCACGGCCCCCCATGAGATTCTGATAGACACCGTTAGAGACATTTTTCTTTCAGTAAAACTAATCGTAGATGATATCAGAAAAATTTCTGCGGGCGCCCATGCAGATAGGTAATTTTAGGGGGGTCTAAACACATTCTTGACCCAACAAATCAGGATTTTCGGAATCGAGTTTTGAAGCTAGGGTGGGAGCCTAAGCAACGCTGATTATAGAACTGAAGGTCACAATTTGATGAGACGAATATAACAGGAGATATCGCAGATTGAAATTTGCAGTTTTTCAAAAATGTCATTTTGAGAATGGAAATCTGAACGAAGGGAGATAGACTTACGAAATTGCTGAGAATGGATTCAGCGTATTCGAAAACGTACATTTGCATACCAGATATTCGAATATCTAACACTGTTTATGAGAGAAGCGCATTTGTGTTTTTCCACTTTTAATTTTCTTGTCCACTTTGAACGGCTTTCTGGAGTGTAATTCTTCATTGAATCATGAACTGTTTGGTTTTATGGAATCTACGAAATAATTCGTATGCACTCACTATCCTAGGACAGTAGTAGGACCTCCACGTTTTTAGACATTAGTGCGCAGATAAGTAATTTTTGGGGGATCTAACCCCTTGCTCACTTTTGACACAAAAAATCGAGATTTTCGGAATCGAGATTCTGAGATAGGGTGGGAGCCTAGGCAACGCTGATTATAGAACCGAAAATGCTAATCGGATCGGACGAATAAAACAGGAGATACGCAGATTGAAATTTGCAGTTTTTCAAAAATGTCATTTCGGTGATGAAAATCTGAACGGATGGAGATAGACTCACGAAATTACTAAGAATGCATTCAGCGTATTCGAAAATCTATATTTGCATACCAAATATTCGAATATCTAACACCGTTCACGAGAAAATCGCAATTTTTGTTTTTCCACTTTTCATTTTCGAGTTCACTAACCCCTTGCTTATTTTTGACCTTAAAAACCGGTGTTTTCGAAATCGGGTATTTCTGCTAGGATGGAAGCCTAGGCAACACTGATTATAGAACCGAAAATCCCAATTGGATGATACGAATATAACAGGAGATATCGCAGATTGAAATTTGCAGTTTTACAAAAATGTCATTTCGGAAATGAAAATCTGAACAAAGGGAAATAGGCTCACGAAATTTCTAAGAATGGATTCAGCGTATCCGAAAACCCATATTTGCATACCAAATATTCGAATATCTAACACTGTTTACGAGAAAATCGCATTTTTTGTTTTTCCTTTCTCAATTTTCGAGTTCACTTTGAACGGCTCTCTGGAGTGCCATGCTTTATTGAGTCATGAACTGTGTAGTTTTATGAAATCTAAAAAACATCTTGTATGCACTCAATAACTTGGGACAGTAGTAGGACATATTGTTTTTCAGACATAATTGCAAACTCGATTGCAAATAGGTCATTTTAGGGGGGTCTAACCCTTTGCTCATTTTTGACCCAAAAAATCGGGATTTTCGATATCTAGTTTGAAAGCTAGAGTGGAAGCCAAGACAACGCTGATTTATAGAACTGAAGATCCCAATCGGATGAGACGAATATAACAGGAGATATCGAAGATTGAAATTTGTAGTGTTTGAAAAATGTCATTTCAAAAATGAAAATCTGAACGAAAGGAAAAAAGGCTCACGAAATTACTAAGAATGGATTCCGCGTATTCGAAAACCTATATTTGCATACCAAATATTCGAATATCTAACACTTTTTACGAGATAATCGCGATTTTGTTTTTCCACTTTTCATTTTCGAGTTCATTTCGATCGGCTCTCTGGAGTGCAAGTCATTATTGAGTCATGAACTGTGTGGTTTTCTGAAATCTACAAAACAGTTTGTATGCACTCAATATCCTGTGACAGTAGTAGGATCACCTGGATTTCGGACGTAATTGCAAATAGGTCATTTTAGGGGGGTCTAAACATTTGCTCATTTTTGATCCAAGAAATTGGGCTTTTCGATATCAAGTTTTAAAGCAAGGGTGGAAGCCTAGGCAACGCTGATTATAGAACCAAAAATCCCAATTGAATCAGACGAAGAAAACAGGAGATATCGCAGATTGAAATTTGTAATTTTCGAAAAATGTCATTTCGCAATTGAAAATCTAAACGAAGGGAAATAGGCTCACGAAATTCCTAAGAATGGATTCAGCGTATTCGAAAACCTATATTCGCTTACCAAATAGTCGAATATCTAACACTTTTTACGAGAAAATCGAATTTTTTGTTTTTCCACTTTTCATTTTCGAGTTCTCTTTGAACGACTCTCTGGAGTGCCATTCTTTATTGAGTCATGAACTGTATGGTTTTCTGGAATCTACAAAACAGTTTGTATGCACTCAATATCCTAGGACAGTAGTACGACCACCTGGTTTTCAGACAAAATTGCAAATAGGTCTTTTCAGGGGGCTCTAACCCCTTGTTCATTTTTGACCGAAAAAATCGAGATTTTCGAAATCGGGTTTTTGTGCTAGGGTGGAAGCCTAGGCAAAGCTGATTATAGAACCGAAAATCTCAATTGAATCAGAAGAATAAAACAGGAGATATCGCAGATTGAAATTTGTAATTTTTGAAAAATGTCATTTCGAAAATGAAGATCTGAACGAAGGTAGATAGACTCATGAAATTGCTAAGAATGGATTCAGCGTATTCGAAAACCATACTTGCATACCAAACTGTTCGATATCAAACACTGTTTACGAGAAATTCGAATTTTTTTGTTTTTCCACTCTTCATTTTCGAGTTCACTTTGAACGGCTCTCTGGAGTGCCATTCTTTATTGAGTGATGAACTGTGTGGTTTTCTGGAATCTACAAAACAACTTGTATGCACTGAATATATTAGGACAGTAGTAGGACCACCTGGTTTTTTGACATAAGTGCAGATATGTAATTTTTGGGGGTTCTAACTCCTTGCTCATTTTTGACCAAAAAAATCGAGATTTTCGAAATCGAGTTTTTATGCTAGGGTGGAAGCCTAGGCAACTCTGATTATAGAACTGAAAAACCCAATTGAATCAGACGAATAAAACAGGAGATATCGAAGATTGAAATTTGTAATTTTTGAAAAATGTTATTTCGAGAATGAAATTCTGAACGAAGGGAGATAGATTCACAGAATTGCTGAGAATGGATTCAGCGTATTCAAAAACCTATATTTGCATATAAAATAGTCGAATATCTAACACTTTTTACGAGAAAATCGAAGTTTTTGTTTTTCCACTTTTCATTTTCGAGTTCACTTTGAACGGCTCTCTGGAGTGCCAGGCTTTATTGAGTCATGAACTGTGTGCTTTTCTGGAATCTACGAAACAACTTGTATGCACTCAATATCCTAGGACAGTAGTAGGACCACCTGGTTTTTTGACATAAGTGCAGATATGTAATTTTTGGAGGTTCTAACCCCTTGCTCATTTTTGACCAAATAAATCGAGATTTTCGAAATCGAGTTTTTATGCTAGGGTGGAAGCCTAGGCAACTCTGATTATAGAACTGAAAAACCCAATTGAATCAGACGAATAAAACAGGAGATATCGAAGATTGAAATTTGTAATTTTTGAAAAATTTCATTTCGAAAATGAAATTCTGAACGAAGAGAGATAGACCCACAGAATTGCTAAGAATGGATGCAGCGTATTCGAAAACCTATATTTGCATACCAAATGGTCGAATATCTAACACTTTTTACGAGAAAATCGAAGTTTTTGTTTTTCCACTTTTCATTTTCGAGTTCACTTTGAACGGCTCTCTGGAGTGCCAGGCTTTATTGAGTCATGAACTGTGTAATTTTATGGAATCTAAAAAACATCTTGTATGCACTCAATAACCTGGGACAGTAGTAGGACATCCTGGTTTTCAGACATAAATGCAAATAGGTCATTTTAGGGGGTCTATCCCTTTGCTCATTTTTGACCCAAAAAATTGTATTTTCGATATCGAGTTTTAAAGCTATGGTGGAAGCCTATGCAACGCTGATTATAGAACTTAAGATCCTAATTGGATGAGACGAATATAACAGGAGATATCGAAGATTGAAATTTGTAGTGTTTGAAAAATGTCATTTCAAAAATGAAAATCTAAACGAAAGAAAAAAAGCCTCACGAAATTACTAAGAATGGATTCCGCGTATTCGGAAACCTATATTTTCATACCAAATATTCGAATATCTAACACTGTTTACGAGAAAATCGCAATTTTTGTTTTTCCACTTTTCATTTTCGAGTTCACTTCGATCGGCTCTCTGGAGTGCAAGTCATTATTGAGTCATGAACTGTGTGGTTTTCTGAAATCTAGAAAACAACTTGTATGCACTCAATATCCTGTGACAGTAGTAGGATCACCTGGTTTTCGGACATAATTGCAAATAGGTCATTTTAGGGGGGTCTAACCCTTTGCTCATTTTTGACCCAAAAAATTGTATTTTCGATATCGAGTTTTAAAGCTATGGTGGAAGCCTATGCAACGCTGATTATAGAACTTAAGATCCCAATTGGATGAGACGAATATAACAGGAGATATCGCAGATTGAAATTTGTAATTTTTGAAAAATGTCATTTCAAAAATGAAAATCTAAAGGAAGGGAAATAGGCTCATGAAATTGCTAAGAATGGATTCAGCGTATTAGAAAACCTATATTTTCTTACCAAATAGTCGAATATCCAACACTTTTTACGAGAAAATCGAATTTTTTGTTTTTCCACTTTTCATTATCGAGTTCACTTTGAACGACTCTCTGGAGTGCCATTCTTTATTGAGTCATGAACTGTATGGTTTTCTGGAATCTACAAAACAATTTGTATGCACTCAATATCCTAAGACAGTAGTACGACCTCCGGGTTTTCAGACAAAATTGCAAATAGGTCTTTTCAGGGGGGTCTAAACCCTTGCTCATTTTTGACCCAAAAAATCGGGATTTTCGAAATCGAGTTTTTGAGCTAGGGTGTAAGCCTAGGCAACGCTGATTATAGAACGGAAAATCATAATTGGATGAGACGAATATGACAGGAGATATCGCGATTGAAATTTGCAGCTTTTCAAAAATGTCATTTCGAAAATGAGAATCTAAACGAGGAGAAATAGAATCAAGAAATTGCTATGAATGTATTCAGAGTATTCGAAAACCCATATTTGCATACCAAACTGTTCGATATCAAACACTGTTTACGAGAAATTCGAATTTTTTTGTTTTTCCACTCTTCAGTTTCGAGTTCACTTTGAACGGCTCTCTGGAGTGCCATTCTTTATTGAGTGATGAACTGTGTGGTTTTCTGGAATCTACAGAACAACTTCTATGCACTCAATATCCTAGGACAGTAGTAGGACCACCTGGTTTTTTGACATAAGTGCAGATATGTAATTTTTGGGGGTTCTAACTCCTTGCTCATTTTTGACCAAAAAAATCGAGATTTTCGAAATTGAGTTTTTATGCTAGGGTGGAAGCCTAGGCAACTCTGATTATAGAACCGAAAAACCCAATTGAATCAGACGAATAAAACAGGAGATATCGAAGATTGAAATTTGTAATTTTTGAAAAAATTCATTTCGAAAATGAAATTCTGAACGAAGGGAGATAGACTCACAGAATTGCTGAGAATGGATTCAGCGTATTCGAAAACCTATATTTGCATATCAAATAGTCGAATATCTAACACTTTTAACGAGAAAATCGAAGTTTTTGTTTTTCCACTTTTCTTTTTCTCGTTCACTTTGAACGACTCTCTGGAGTGCCATTCTTTATTGAGTCATGAACTGTGCGCTTTTCTGGAATCTACGAAACAACTTGTATGCACTCAATATCCTAGGACAGTAGTAGGACCACCTTGTTTTTTGACATAAGTGCAGATATGTAATTTTTGGAGGTTCTAACCCCTTGCTCATTTTTGACCAAATAAATCGAGATTTTCGAAATCGAGTTTTTATGCTAGGGTGGAAGCCTAGGCAACTCTGATTATAGAACCGAAAAACCCAATTGAATCAGACGAATAAAACAGGAGATATCGAAGATTGAAATTTGTAATTTTTGAAAAAATTAATTTCGAAAATGAAATTCTGAACGAAGAGAGATAGACCCACAGAATTGCTAAGCGTATTCGAAAACCTATAATATAATTGCATACCAAATGGTCCAATATCTAACTTTTTTTACGAGAAAATCGAATTTTTTTTTCCACTTTTCATTATCGAGTTCACTTCGAACGACTCTCTGAAGTGCCATTATTTATTGAGTCATGAACTGTATGGTTTTCTGGAATCTACAAAACAATTTGTATGCACTCAATATCCTAGGACAGTAGTACGACCACCTAGTTTTCAGACAAAATTGCAAATAGGTCTTTTCAGGGGGGTCTAACCCCTTGCTCATTTTTGACCCAAAAAATCGGGATTTTCGAAATCGAGTTCTTGAGCTAGGGTGTTAGCCTAGGCAACGCTGATTATAGAACTGAAAATCATAATTGGATGAGACGAACATGACAGGAGATATCGCAGATTGAAATTTGCAGTTTTTCAAAAATGTCATTTCGAAAATGAAAAGCTAAACGAAGAAAAATAAGATCAAGAAATTGCTGAGAATGTATTCAGCGTATTCGAAAACCTATATTTGCTTACCAAATAGTCGAATATTTAACCCTTTTCGAGAAAATCGAATTTTTTTTGTTTTTCCAATTTTCATTTTCGAGTTCACTTTGAACGACTCTCTGGAGTGCCATTCTTTATTGAGTCATGAACTGTATGGTTTTCTGGAATCTTCAAAACTTCAGAGTTCTTCGACGGCTTTCTGGAGTGCAATTCTTCATTGAATCATGAACTGTTTGGTTTTCTGGAACCTACGAAACAGCATGTATGCACTCATGATTCTAGGACAGTAGTAGGACCACCAGGTTTTTTGACATAATTGCAGATAATTTTGGGGGGGTCTAACCCCTTGCTCACTTTTGACACAAAAAATCGAGATTTTTGGAATCGAGTTTCTGAGATAGGGTGGGAGCCTAGGCAACGCTGATTATAGAACCGAAAATTTCAATCGGATCAGACGAATAAAACAGGAGATATCGCAGATTGAAATTTGTAATTATTGAAAATTTTTTTCGAAAATGAAATTCTGAACGAAGGGAGATAGACTCACGAAATTACTTCGAATGGATTCAGCGTACTCGAAAACGTATATTTGCATACCAAATATTCGAATATCTGACACTGTTTACGGGAAAATCGCATTTTTGTTTTTCCAATTTTAATTTTCCAGTTCAATTTGAACGGCTTTCTGGAGTGCAATTCTTTATTGAATTATGAACTGTTTGGTTTTCTGGAATCTACGAAACAACCTGTATGCACTCAATATCCTAGGACAGTTGTAGGACCACCAGGTTTTTAGACATAAGTGCAAATAAGTTCATTGCTGTATCCCGTTACCGGAAATAAACCTACAAAAAGAAGAAGAAAAAAAAAAAAAAATTCGAACAGACTTGTAACTTCTTAGTGCTAGTTGCGATTGTGTGCCCTCCTGTGACTAAAGAGACCCAACCGTGACCTGCAGATCCTTCCACACTCAGGGCATGGATAGTCTCCAACCAGATCTGGCTGCCGCTGTATCCTTCTCGATTCTCCATTATAACTGTGGACCAAAGACCTCCACTGTGACCTGTCTAACGCTAGTTGTTCCCAGTTATGATTAGCATTAACTGATTTTAGGGATTGATGTAGTGTATCCTTAAACCGCTTATACTGGCCTCCTGGTTTCCGGGCTCCCTCAGTGAGTTCGCCGTATAGAGCTATTTTGGGGAGTCTTGTGTCTTGCATCCTCAGAATGTGGCCGCTCCATCTGAGTCGGGCCCTCGTTACTTGAGTCTCAATTGTTGTACAACTCGCGCGCTGCAAGACTTCTGCATTGGAAACTTTGTGGAACCATCTGATGTGCATTATCTGTCTTAGATGACGTTGCTGCGTCTGTTCAAGCTGTTTAATATGTCGCCTGTAGGGAGTCCAGCTTTCGCTTCCGTAAAGAAGCGTTGGGAGGACCACTGCTCTGTAAACAGCTGTCTTGGTCTTCAGATTGAGGTCGTGATTTTGGAACACTCTGTCCTTCAGCTTCCAGAATGCCCGTGATGCCGAATTGATACGGTTGTGTATTTCCGTGTCAAGGTTAGCCCTAGTATTTATGAAGCTTCCCAAGTATTTGAACTGCTCGACCTGTTCTAGAGTTTCATTGTCCAGGCTGATATCTGTTTGAAGGCTTTCTGGCGGACTTACCAGGATTTTGGTCTTGTCAATATTGAGTCTAAGGCCTAAAGCTTCGTATATATGTTTATAGGTGTCCATCATTATCTGTAGATCCTCTGAGCTGCTAGCGATGAGTGAACAGTCGTCTGCATATTGAAGTTCCGTGATAAACTTGGTACGGGTTTTTGCTCTGAGGCGCTTCAGGTTAAACAGGCCTCCATCAAATCTGAATCTTATCCCAACACCTCTTACGGGCATGCTCATGTCAGCAATTATCGATACAGCTATGGCGAAAATATTGAACAGTAAAGGCGCTAATACGCAGCCTTGTTTTATTCCAGAGTTGGTTGAGAAATGGTCGGTTGTAGAGCCATTATGCTGTATTCTAGCGGTGTTGTTGGTATGAAGGCTTTTACACACTGCCAGGAATTTTTCGGGTACTCCTAGACGTGCCATGATTTTCCAGAGCGCTCTCCGATTCACCGAGTCGAATGCCTTGCTTAAATCGATGAAGGCTGTATAAATCCTTGATTGTTGTTCACGGGCCTTTTCTTGTAGCTGTCGCAGTGTAAAAATTAGGTCCACCGTACCTCGATTTGGTCGAAAGCCGCACTGGGATTCAGGTAAAAGCTTCTCTAAGAGTGGAATCAGACGATTAGCCATAATCTTCTAGAGAATTTTACTGGCCACATTAAGCAACGATATGCCCCTGTAATTGTTGCAATTCGACGTATCGCCTTTGTTCTTATAGAGGTTGATAACTAAAGCGTCTCTGAAGTCTTGTGGCACATCTCCCTGTTCCCAGATCTTGCGGAATAGTATTAGGAGACTATTGACAATGTCCTCATCCAAGGCTTTGAATATCTCCGCCGGAATGCCGTCTAGACCAGGTGACTTATCATTTTTCATATTTTTAATCGCGCTTATGATTTCCGACATTGAAATTTCGTCATCAAGCGATGTCATCGGACTATACGCGGGAAGCAGGTCTAAAATGGATAAATCCGAGTCGTTATTTTGATTCAAGACCTGTGAGTAATGCTCCTTCCATCTTTCGAGAATTTTTCCATCATCAGTTAGAATAGCTCCATGAGCATCTCTTATAGGAAAGCTAGCTTTTCTGCTTGGACCGTAAACAGTTTTAATAGCTTCGAAAAAACGCCTGTAGTCATGGTTATCGGCGTAAGCTTGTATTTCCCTAGCTTTTTCTTTCCACCAGCTGTCCTTGATTTTTCTTATTTCTTGACGGACCTCGCGTTTTATGTTTATGAAACCTATTTGGGCTGTAACATCGCCAGGCTTGTTAATTGCGGTTTTCATCGCTTTGTGTTTTGCGTCCAAAAGGGGTGCGATATGAGTTTCGCTGTCGGCAAACCAGTCTGGGGATTTTCGGGAGCGTTCTGTGCCAAGTATTTCTTTCGCTGTATTTGTAAGGGATGACTTGAAACGGAGCCAATGAGTCTCAATGTCGTCGTTATAATCCGATGGTGTTAGGCTATCTTTCACGGCAGCTGTGAATCTGTCCTTTGTAGAAGGGTTTTGTAGTTTGGATATTTGAAGGCGCTCTCTTAGATACTTCGGCTTGCGTTGGTATTTTGGGCGCATTGAGATTTTCATTCTCGAGATTACCAGCCTATGATCAGTCCAGCACTCCAGATCTGCTCTGGGTTTAGTGACCAACACCTCTTTCAGATCTTTCCTTCTCACGATCACATAGTCGAGGGTATGCCAATGCCCTGAGCGCGGGTGGCGCCAGGTCCCCCTTGAATTGGCTCTCGTAATAAAATAGGTGTTCGTTATACACAGATTGTGTTCTGCACAAAGAGCCAGCAGACGTTCTCCATTCGAATTGATGCTGTCTGTGCCGTGTTTCCCTATTATTCCCGGCCATAGTTCTGAGTCTTGACCTCTGCCCACTCTAGCGTTGAAGTCTCCAAGGAGAATAATTCGTTCCCGTTTTGGGATTTTACCCAATGTAGCAACGAGTGTTTCGTAAAAAGTGTCCTTTAAGTTGTCAGAGGAGTTCAAAGTGGGTGCGTATACTGCAATGATGTTCACAAACGTGTTATTCGCTGCAGGAAAACGTAGGGTCATTAGACGTTCTGAGATACCAACTGGATTTTCGGTAAGTTTGGCGGTCAGGTCGTTTCTAATGGCAAAGCCTACGCCATGTTGTCTGATTTCGCCTTCCGGCAAGCCTTTCCAGAAAAAAGTATACGCTTGTTCTACCAAGCTACCTTCGTCCGAAAAGCGTGTTTCGCTTAAAGCAACTATTGCAATGGATGTTCGTTGCAGTTCCTTATCGATTAGGGCAGTACGCCTCTCTGGTCGGTCGGCCTTGGGGTTGTCTAGCAAGGTTCTGACGTTCCATGCTGCAAAAGCTATGTGCTTTTCATTGGTGTTTGTTCGATGATTCACTCGCTCAGGCACCCTCCCCCGGAGATCCGAATGGGAGGGTATTTTACCTCCGGATACGAATTTTGTCCTGTTCGACTGATCCATCTTTTTGTAGGAGCTGCGTTAGAAGGTGTTCAAAAGCTGCACTGGTAACGCTGTCAGTGCAACTTTGGTTGCGGCTACGACTAGATTATCTTGTGGCACAGGTATCCTGAGACGACAAGGTCTGAGACGTAACTTGAGCAACGCAGAGAGCCATTTCCTGCTCAAGCCAATGTTTAGGCTACGTAATTGTGGGAAACAGAGTTATACCGCTCATGTTCGGTCGCCAGAGCCTCGTTCGTAAGAACAGGGTGCACCGCGAGTAGGTGATGTTGGCATTTGAGAGGAGAGGCTATAAAACGCATCCTTTCCCCTTACACCCCTTACACACAAATAAGTAATTTTGAGGGGTCTAACCCCTTGCTTAATGGAGGGGTTCGCTACATGTTGGCCAACCTAGAAAAAGGTCTAAGAGGTCTACCAACGGGGAATGATTGCTTTCTAACGAAACCTACTTCATTCTTTCCGCAATGATCAAATATATTTATGAAATTCTACTGAGCTTTCTAGAGTTTACTGTTGAAGAGAAAAAAAGATTTTCATAGCCTCGATTGCCGATTGGTTGAAATTTATGTTGGTGTTACTACTTCTTGTGATGTTGGCAAATGTTAAAAAGGAAAAAGTAATCTGTTAGGTTATGTGCAAAGTTTTGGTTATGTGCATTCATTCATTAATTGCTGTATCCCGTTACCGGGAATGAATCTACAAAAAGAAGAAGAAAAAAAAAAAAAAGAAAAAAAAAAAAAATTCGAACAGACTTGTAACTTCTTAGTGCTAGTTGCGACTGTGTGCCCTCCTGTGACTAAAGAGACCCAACCGTGACCTGCAGATCCTTCCACACTCAGGGCATGGATAGTCTCCAACCAGATCTGGCCGCCGCTGTATCCTTCTCGATTCTCCACTATAACTGTGGACCAAAGACCTCCACTGTGACCTGTCTAACGCTAGTTGTTCCCAGTTATGATTAGCATTAACTGATTTTAGGGATTGATGTAGTGTATCCTTAAACCGCTTATACTGGCCTCCTGGTTTCCGGGCTCCCTCAGTGAGTTCGCCGTATAGAGCTATTTTGGGGAGTCTTGTGTCTTGCATCCTCAGAATGTGGCCGCTCCATCTGAGTCGGGCCCTCGTTACTTGAGTCTCAATTGTTGTACAACTCGCGCGCTGCAAGACTTCTGCATTCGAAACTTTGTGGAACCATCTGATGTGCATTATCTGTCTTAGATGACGTTGCTGCGTCTGTTCAAGCTGTTTAATAAGTCGCCTGTAGGGAGTCCAGCTTTCGCTTCCGTAAAGAAGCGTTGGGAGGACCACTGCTCTGTAAACAGCTGTCTTGGTCTTCAGATTGAGGTCGTGATTTTGGAACACTCTGTCCTTCAGCTTCCAGAATGCCCGTGATGCCGAATTGATACGGTTGTGTATTTCCGGTTATGTGCATAATCTTTGCTTGAACGCATTCTTTTTTTCTTGTATTTTGTAATCTATACACCACATTGACATTATTAAGCGTTCCTACAAGAATTATTTCTCGTATCTCGTTTCGATTTATAAATCGAAATTCACTCTAAATTAAAAATGACTAGGTGTTCATACAAGAACTGTAAAAGTGATTCGAGGAAGAATAACAATATAAAGTTTCGTCTGTTTCCCAAAATGAAAAGAAACCCTACTAAGTGTTCGAAATGGATATAGCTTTGTGGAAACGAGAAACTAACGGTTGACACTATAAATAAAAATTCATATGTGTTCAGCAAACATTTCTGTGGCAAATTTACTACTGACTCGAATCCATTACCATTTTCCCATATCAATCTGATAAAAATGATGAGTGAAAATGTAGATACAGAGCAAGTGACAGCCACTATGTCAGCCCCAGAAACATATCTTAGTCCTAGGAGATCCATTTTGGACAAAGGTAAGCAAACTTCTGTGTTAGTTAATAATTTTTCATATACCAACTTGATCAATGATGAGAAATGTTTCAAATTTTTCACTGGTTTAAAAATTCAGCAATTTGAAGCCCTATATAATTTTTTGGACTCAATAATAATGAACTGCAATATACATATGGAAATCAAACAAGGTCTCTATAAAAAAATGCAACTTATCTAACCAAGACAGATTATGTTTAACGTTGGTCCGGCTCAGGCGAGGCTTCTCTTTGAATGAAATGGCATATTTGTGTTCTTTGCGTATGGCCCAGGTGTCTAGAATATTTTATACATGGATTCAGTTCATGTACCACCAAATGTTCCAATCTGGCAGGAATATAAGAAGCAAACCATATTGTTTCAGAAATTCTGAGGGAAACAGTATCACAATAGTGTTAGATGCTACGGAAATATTGACTCAAATGCCTTCGAACTTTCAACGTCAAGGCAATACTTTCTCGAGTTATAAACACTCCAACACAATCAAATTTCTATTAGGAATCTGTTCTTTCGGAGCCATTATGTACGTCAGTGAAGGTTTTGAGGGTTCTATTTCAGATAAGTAATTATTTGAAAAAAGTGATATAGGTGAACTTTTGGAAGAAAATAACATTATTATGGCAGATCGCGGATTCCTAATCCAAGATTTGTATAATCAGAAGAGAATCGGACGATTAAAGTCATATAGAATACTTGTAAAAAAGTATCCTATACTTCTGTACCCTATTTTGCCAAATATTTTCACCATCGCTGCATTTCTTGTCAATTTTGAATATTGTTTAGTTACTTAATAATAAATTTGAAGTAAACCAGAATTTAACCTTATTTTACTATAAATTTAATACTATTTTACTATTCCCAGCAACAACTTCCATTACTATTCACCATGGGATATAGTTCCTATAGATTCGAGCCCCTGCCCTGGAGTCGGAATCATGTACTTGTATGAACTCAAAGAAAGTTATTTTATAAACTTTAAGGAATTAATGTTACATGAACTATAAAGCCCGTTTGTAACAGCCGAGAATTTTCTACCAAATTTTGTTGAGAAAACGGCTGAGATTATTTTTATTTCTTTTCGAGGATTTACAATCATTTATATGTCATGTATGCCTTCATAAGAAATAAAGACACATTATGACTCTAGCCTTGCGGCTTCCACACTCCTCTCCAGAGGAAAATTCACTTATCCCAGTTATCTCAGATATCAAAAGGATTAAGCTCTGTTGGAGCCCTTTCCAGGTTTTTAAGCTCGTGGTGGTGGTCGGGTCCGGGTCGCTCCTCAGCTCCCTGTTGTAGGTTGGATTCCTGCTCCACCCGCACCTCCAAGATGTCGTGGCATCTCTGTCCGTTCTATTGAGCTTTTGGGGTGATGTTTATTGTGTTTAATCAGCATCGTCCTTATTTTTCTCTTTAAATCTGCTAAATCGGTGATCGTCCAAGAGATAATACCAAATGGATAGCTCAGCGCCGAGCAAGCGTAGGTGTTAATCGCTTTTATCAGATTCTTGCTGTTAAGACCAGTTCTCATTATCCTTCTCAATCTTTGGGTGAACTCCTCCGTTAATTCTTTCTTCATCTCGGTCTGATTGATTTTTCTTGCCTGTTTAATGCCTAGATACTTGTATGTGTCTCCTTCCTTTAATGCTTCAATTTCTGCACCTTCCTTGAGTTTGAACGTACCATCTTCTATTTTCCCTCTCGTTATGTCTAGCAGTCGGCATTTTTCTAGTCCAAACTTCATTTTGATGTCTTGCGAGAATCCTTTCACCATTTTCAGCATCAGTTGCATTTGTTTTTTGGTAGATGCGAAGAGTTTCAAATCGTCCATGTAAAGGAGATGATTCAGTTTCATCATAGTTCTACTGCCGCTCTTCATGGAAAATCCGTAGTCCGTAGAATTCAATCTATGAGACAAGGGATTCAGGGGTCTCCTTGAAAAATTCCGCGTCTTATTGGAATAGGTCCTGTTGTAATGGAGCAATCTGCTGCTTTCATTTGAAGACTAGTACGCCAGGTTGACATGGCGTTTTTCAGGAACTTAACAATATTGGGATCCACGTAAATTTCCAAGATCGTCAAGAGCCATTCGTGAGGTATAAAATCAAATGCTTTTTTGTAGTCTATGTACGCAGTGTAAAGATTCCTTCGGTTGAATAACGCTTGATTGCAGATAACTGAATCTATTATTAGTTGTTCTTTGCACCCTCGGCTGTCTTTGGTGCATCCTTTCTGTTGCATGGCGATGATGTTATTCCTTTCGCAATGGTTGTGAATTCGGTTTGAAATGCACGATGTGATTAATTTGTACATCGTTGGAAGACATGTGATTGGTCGGTACTTGGATGGGTCTTCTGTTTTACCTTTCTGAAGTTATTTTCAGTTCAAGCTCACCTAATTCAAAGGGAAAAATTCACCAACAGTGTATCAACGGTTTCAAATAAAATAAAGTAATCAGAGAAACAACAAGTCCAATGAGGTTATAATCACAATAAACTATCAGAGTTATAATGAACACTTGTCAACCAGCAAATAAATCAAAGGGGGAAAGGGAAAAGAAAACACAGTCAGTTTTATTAGTCAAGTGAAAATCATAAGCGTGTGAAAATCATAAGCGGTGAAAATCATAGGTCAATTCCATATTGTGCGGTTATCAGAAATAGCTGGTTAACTGTTCGGTTCTGTTTAAGGTTACCAGTGATGTTCTATTATAACTCAAGATAGGTTAACTCAACGCAATCAGCAAATCGGTCACTCAACTGATCTAAATAAATTATATTTCAGAAATATAAGCCGGATAAAATATTTCTTGCAAGTCAACAGCTGAATAAATTGGTTTGTATGGTTCACCGTTCAAAACTATTCTCCTCGGTTAGATAAAAAAAAGAAGTTATTCCAAAACTGAACCCGGTTTTAAGAGTCCCTGCTCGGGCGCCAATTTTGTTACGGGTTTGGTCGGGAAAAGGGTTTTAATCTCGAGCGCCAGCTATTCTTTCAATAGGGAGAAATAGCAAACCCACCCAGGTACCTACTAGTCGGAGACAGAGTTCGGGTTTATCTAAGGTGGTAGCGATAACAAGTACTTTAAAACCGAATTTATTACAACAATCTAAATTACAGTGAACTATACAGTTATTTCCAAGTCAAGAAATATATTCAGCTGATGACCAAGTTCAAAAATAAGGAAAACAGAAATGTAATAACTTGTCACGGTGATCAGAAAGTGAAATCAATGAATCAAAGAATATTCAAATCAACTATATTCAATCAAACTATCAGGTATTAAAGAAAGCAAACAATTAATAGCGGTTACTTTGATTCTTTCTGAGACAATGACGGATGTACGGGGTTTATACAAAGTTTACAGCAACCGGGTGTCTCAGAAAGATCCAAGTCTCTGTA
The DNA here is from genome assembly GCF_907165205.1 of Coccinella septempunctata. NCBI lineage: Eukaryota > Metazoa > Arthropoda > Insecta > Coleoptera > Coccinellidae > Coccinella > Coccinella septempunctata. Next base: position 18,675,595 of record NC_058198.1, read on the forward strand.
ATCAGTTAATTTAGTAATGGGTTTGATCCCGAGCACTTCCGGTGATTTTCAGTGTACCGACCAAACAGAATTTGAAACTATTTAATAAACGGGACGGGGTTGATGCAGGTGAAACACAATGCAACAATTTACAGGATAACGGGGTAGTTTGTCGTGGTCTCCCCGTGGCAACCTTGGGTGTACACGCCAAGCATTACCAGCAGAAAAACTTCGAGACTTCTGCCGATTGGTTTCTGTCACCAGATAGCCAGGCGAGAGAAGTCTGCGGTAAACGGGAAATCTACACGGAACACAACAGGGGTAGTACGTTATAGGTTACTGTGGTCTTTCTGTGGCAACCTTGGGTGTCACACGCCAAGCATTACCAGTAGAAAAACTTCGAGACTTCTGCTGATTGGTTTCCGTCACCAGATAGCCAGGCGACAGAAGTCTGCGGTAAACGGGAAGTCCAAACGGAACACAAATGGGGTAGGACGGGATAGGTTACTGTGGTCTTTCTGTGGCAACCTTGGGTGTCACACGCCAAGCATTACCAGTAGAAAAACTTCGAGATTTCCGTCGACTGGTCTTGGTTCACCAGAGAACCAGGCGACAGAAGTCTGCGTTAAACAGGAGGATTAATAACAAGGATTAACACAATTTAACAAATAAAAGAATGCAACTTTGAATCACGAAGTATGCGGTATCAAGAAAAGACTTACAGTTTGTTCCGGTACGGTCACACCACCACTTAGCAGAAAAAATAAAGAAAAGCAAAGGAAAACTCTGATACGAAGACAGACTTAATTAAAGCGGAAATGAATTAAAGAATCACGAAGGAATCAAGAAAAGAATCACTACCGAATCAAGACTAGAATACAGAATCGCAGAATGACTACCGAATGAATAATAATGAATTAATTACGAATGACTACCGAATGAATAATAATGAATAATCTTCGTCTGGTGGTGCGGCCCTATTTATTAACTCTCCAACATGTGGACGGTCACGTGATCAAAATTGCACTCAAAATTCGGAATTCTCGAATATTCTCCCCAGAAGAAATATTCTCGGTGGCGGTTATCTCTTTATCGGTAAAAGAAACTGTCGTTATCTGCAATCCACGATGTTTTATACTGAATTCGGTGTGTTTTGTGGACGGAAAAACAACGCCGAATGCAGAAAGACACTTTTTCTTTATTTTGGATTCTTACGGCGGATTAATGATGGAAATTTCAATTATACGGAATTTGAATTTATTAATCAGGATTCTGAAAAATATTTCCAAAATGAAACGGAATAACTATATTGAAACTGAAATCTCCATCAGACGGTGTTGCATTGTTTCAACTGGAAAATTCAGGGGAACGGATATTTAAAACGAGGCTTGATTTTTATTAAACAATCAAGTATCGTTACAATTCCTTTGGTCTTTAGGTAACAGGTATGTTGTGCCATGTGTAAGGAATACTGGCATTCTTTCAGGATTTTCAATGGCATCATTTATTGCGGAGGTCAATTTGTCATGCATGATCCAAAGTTTCTTGATCCAGAAGTTCTGTAATCCATCAGGCCCAGGTGCTTTCCAGTTGTGCAGTCCTCTGATAGCTGATTTTACTTCTTCAATTGTGATCATGTCATGCTGCATCGACTCATATTTTATAGCTTCAGATTTTTCATCTTCAATCCATCCGGTATCTCCATTGAACTGAGGTTTCGTTGATAATTGTTCGGTCCAGAATTTTTCAATGGCTTCCTTTTGCGGTAACTTTCCATTCTCTCCATCCGACGATTTGGGTGACCGGTAGAAAGATTCTTCCGACTTTTCGAATGAATTATTGTCTCTTTTCCGGCTATAATTGCTTTTATATCTCCTCAGGCGTTCTGCATACAGACTTAATTTTTGCTTCAGAGTGTCGAGGCAATGGTGAGCTGTAGCATTCTACGTCTCTCGTTCTGTGTGTGTCCTGTTTCTATCCATGATCTCTTTGGCAGCTTTCACAACCTTTCTTCCTCGATTCCCATTCAAGTACTCCGTCAGTCGTCCAATGTCTTTTCTTAGCCTTTCTGTTTTGTGCTGAAGACGTTTCTGCCATGCTGGCGCGTGTAATTTGTGTAATTTTGGACCATCGTTGTTCGTTCGGCGAATTTTTGCCCCTATGGTTATCGCTGTCGTTAGCGCTGCACAGTGAAAAACTAGATGCAGATATTCCAATGAACTTCCGTTCTGTAGGTATTTAGGTAAAACGTCCTTATTCAAGATGTCGATTATAAGTGACAGTTTCTTGGATGTATTGAGTCGTGGAGGTGCTACTCGATGAAGAGGATCTGTTCCTTCCAGTTCGGAAAAGTATCTCCTTATGTCAGAGTCAACTTGTCGGTGGAGCTCTTCCCTATCGTCCTGGTGTTCAGGCTCACTTACGTTGCAAGATGGACTTTCAGTATCAGTTTCTTCTGCCTGTTGTTGCCCAGGCATGTGAATTTCATCAGAGGTGTTGGTGTTATTCTCTATTGCAGGCAGACGCTGAAGTTCTCGTTTAATTGCGTCGATTCGGGCCGTTGGTATTAGTTCATTTCTCAGAATTACGCGGTACTGGTCTGCCACTCGTTGTTCAGTGACATTGAGATTTGGGTAGGCGTTGCAGAATTCCTCATGGAGCCTTTTCCTATAGTTGTTCGTGTTCTGCCCTAGTCCCGTGATGGAGTTAACGGCAATAATAAAAAAAATAAACTAACGCGTGTTCTAAAATTTCCCAAAGTAAAACGAAAAAAAATAAGCAATTCTCAAGAGGCCCAAAAAAATCAAATTGACAGCAAATGATCACGGCGGATAGTCACTCGGAATTTCAGACGGCAATTAATTTGGAAGTGAGTGAACTGCGGGGGGACATCTGATTTTATACCCACAGGGGGGTGCGGAAATCAAATGTGCCCGACAGTCGGAATTCGGTAAATTTGCGTCGACGAAGACGTTTTAATTTCGACTTATCTGTGCTAGCGAACAAAAAAACTCGGTTATCTTCCAATTCAGGATGTTTTATACGGTGCGACATCGTTTTTAGGAAATAAAAACGGAATAAAAACGGTACGGTATGTTTACAATTCCGAACGATGTCGGAATCCTGAATTGGAAATTGAAAATATTTCTCGGAAAATTAATTCAAAACAAAATTATTTAAAAATGAAAACTAAAATAATTATTCTAAAATGAGGGGGTAGGTTTGAAAACTACCCTCTCGTTACATCCCCCGGGCTTCGGTTGAAAAAATTGAATCCACGATGAAATAGGGGATTAAATTTTTCACGGTTAAATCTACTAAGTCCGGTTAACGGTTTGACTATTCACGGCAAGACGATTGAGATCGGATTTACACTAAAGAGGTTCAACTAATCTACTCCAGGTGGCATATACTCGGCTAATGCTATCTCGGTTACTCCCACTCTATGGTCCGCGTTGACGTATGTCCGCTTCAGTGATGCTGTCGGTAGTCGGTGACGTGACGAAGTTCTGTAGTCTATCAGCTAACCTCCAATTGTCAAATCTCGCCGGGTGGTTCCAAATTTCGATTTCCATTTCCATCGGTGAAAGAAATACCGGAAAATAGTGGAAACAGTGCAGGACGGAATCTTCAAAGTGAGTACCATTTCGATCTGTCATTCGTTGAGTTATTTCTGTACCATTTTAGGGTGGACTTCACAAAGCCGGCTCCGGGCACATGCCATGGGGGTTAACAGTTGCCAATATCATCCAACCAGGGTAGTTTGGAACATCCGACAGCGTCGTTGACTCCCCCTGCGACGGTGGTGAACTTCTCCGAGGGCGTGGGAATCGGCAGCAGTTGTAGGTTGTATAAAAATGAGAGAAAAGCATTTAGTATACTGATACCCTGGAGCAGAGGGATAACAGGGTGTACGGTGGAATTTCGGAAGAAACGGTAAGTACGGTCGTTAATTTTAATAAGGAGATACGAATGTAATGTTCTATTTCACTTACCGTTCAGGCCAGTTTGTAATATTGGTGTGAGCGGTGTCAGCCTTCTATTGCTATTTTCTATTCGGTTATTGTATTTAACAGTGACACAGGGGTGAAATAGAGACAGACAGGACGGGTGTATCTCACTTGTTATTATCGGTCCCACAATTAATACAGAAAAATTGAATTAACGGTAACGGTTCCTGTTTTTCCAGTGAATTAACGGAATTTTCTGTTGTAGGTGTTGTGGGATACCACTTATCTGCTGGATATCGGACAGCTAGGCGGCCCTGTTTGGTGGCAATACAAACTGCACAGGACAAACAAAACTGTACGGAACAGAATCTTCCAACCCTGGCAGACCAGGTTAGATCTATCGGTTATGGTGGAATCGCGGAAATATAGGTATGTACATTTTGTCAGTTAATAAGGAGATACAAGTATAAGGCTCTATTTCACTCACCTGGGCACTTATTCGGTGAAAGCAGCGGTAGTACCCCATTACTAACCTATTTGATGAATATTATTTTTAACGGTAATAGAGGAGTGAAAGAGAGTCAGACAGAACGGATGTATCCCATTTATTATCGGTGATTAGTACAATATAACGGTACGGTTGGTTTTTATTTCGGTTGCTATACAGTGTACTTACTAATAATCAGACGGATGGAACGGTTTTAAATCCTTCACATGAATATTGGTGATTTTCTTACCACTGTCATCTTTCAGGTCATAAACAACGGGTGAAATTACTTTCACAACGGTATACGGACCAGAGAACTTCGGAGCCAACTTGGCTGCAAAGCTATCAACGGCGGATGACAACGGATTAGCACGGCGCAGAACTCTATCACCGACATAAAAACGAACTTCTCTTCGACGGAGGTTGTAATGATGAGCCTGCTGCTCAAATGCACGGTACAACCTGGTATTGACAAACTCATAGGCCTCCTGAAGATGACGGATTTGTTCTGTACGGTGAGTAAGATTTACTCCACTTTTTTCCGGGCTTCTGCTTGTCTCCTCGGTGTCTTCGTCTTGGGTGTTTGACGAGTAGATTGCCTTTGGAACTGTTAATTCCCTTCCATAGTTCAGAAATGCCGGTGTGAATCCTGTAGATTCTTGTTTTGCGGTGTTCAGGGCGAAAGTTAGTTCACCTAACTTCTCATCCCAGGTACGGTGGTCGGCTTCGCAGAACTGACCTATCATAGTTTTCAACTTACGATTGGCTCGTTCTACGGCGTTGCACTGTGGTGTATACGGAGGGGTGAAACGGTGAGCAATGTTTAGCTCTCGGAGACTGTTTTTGAACAGTCTACTGTCATACTGTACCCCGTTGTCAGATATCACCAGTTTCGGACAGCCATATCAGAGTATAACCTGTTCATATAGGGCTGAGTAAACGGTTTTAGCGGTGGCTTTCCGCAACGGACGGCATTCAACCCACTTCGTGAAACGGTCCTGCATCACCACTCCGTAAGAATTTCCCTTCTTGGAACGGGGGAGTGGCCCAACCACATCTGTACAGACCTCTTGGAACGGTGCATCAGTCATTCTATGTGGTTGCATTTTTCCAGTCGTCTTCTGTTGTGGTACTTTGTACCTTTGACAAGATGGGCAGTTTCTTACGTATTTTGCGACATCTCTGAACATCCCTGGCCAGTTATAATTCCGGGCTAACCGAGAGATGGTTTTGGAGATTCCCAGGTGACCAGCTAATTCAGAATCGTGATTTTCTTTCAGGACCTCCAGTCATTGTTCGGTGGGTACACAGAGCTTCCATGGTTGTCCAGATCCAACTTCAGTAAAGTCGGAAGAGTCCCAGAAGTGACGATACAGTTTCTCATCCTCAACGGCGTAGTCAGGGAAATCTTCTGGGTCTCTTTGTACCTCTTGGAGCTTTTTGTTGTACCAACTACAGCGAACTTCGACGTCGGCCAGGCATACGGAATCTACAGACGGTAACGGGTTTCGGGACAGACTGTCGGCGACTTTGTTCAGGGCACCTTTCCGGTATTGGACTTCAAAGTCGAATTGCTGAAGGAAAACGGCCCATCGAGCAATTCTTCCGGACGGTGACTTGATGGAATTCAGCCATTTCAGACTCATGTGGTCGGAAATTACGGTGAAATGAAATCCTTCCAGGTATGGTCGCAGTTTCTCTATCGAGAAAACAATGACGAGACATTCCTTTTCGGACACGGAGTAATTTCTTTCGGCGGTGTTCAAGGTACGGCTGACATAGGCGATCACCCTTTCCTCTCCATCAAGAACTTGGGTCAGGGCTCCTCCAAGGCCTACGTCACTGGCGTCTGTTTGCAGGACGAACGGTTGATTGAAATCCGGACAGGTCAGTATCGGTGATTCGGTCAGTTTTTGTTTCAGGAGGTCGAACGCTTTTTGTTGTTCCTCACCCCACTTCCAACGTGGTTTCTTCTTTAACAGGTGAGTTAACGCTGAAACGACATCGGAAAAGTTCTCTATAAAACGGCGGTACCAGCTAGCAACTCCCAGAAAACGGCGCAATTCACGGATGGTTTTCGGCGCTGAGAATGCTACGATAGAGGAAACTTTACCCGGGTCGGTACGGATTCCTTCGGAGGTAACGACATGTCCTAGGTATTTTAGGGATTTTCGCACAAAGCCACACTTTTCGGGATTGAGACGAAGATTGGCTTCTCTCAACCGCCGGAATACTTCTCTTAAGTTCTCCAGGTGCTCCTCGAAAGTTTCACCCAGGACAACTATGTCGTCCAGGTGAGCGAACGCCTCCGGTTCCATTTCTGGGCCACTAACGGTGTCTAAGAATCTCTGGAATGTGGCTGGGCTAGCGTGAAGACCAAACGGCATGACGGTGAACTGGAACAATCCCCTTCCTGGAACTGTGAAGGCAGTAATCGGACGGCTTTCTTCTGCTAACGGTATTTGCCAATATCCTTGTTTCAGATCCAGTGTGGAGATGTACTCGGCCTTACGCAGTTTATCCAGAATCCCAGAAATGTACGGCAACGGGTATGCATCTTTTACAGACACTTGGTTGACGGCACGGAAGTCGATGCAAAAACGGTATTTTCCGTCTTTCTTCCTGACCAATACTACCGGTGAACTCCACGGTGACTTGGAGGGTTCAATCACTCCCTCAGCCAGTATACGGTCTACTTCCTGATTGAAAATCTCCTGCATTTTCGGGTTTAGGGGTCGGTATCGTTGTTTGATCGGTTCGGTGCCCGGTTTCAGTTTGATCTTATGTTCAATCAGGTCGGTTGTACCATATAGGTCTTCAAACTTCTTTAATTCCTCTTTCAGAAACGCTTCCAGCTCCTGTTTCTGAGACTCCGTCAGCTCCAACAGGTGTTCTTCGGCGGTGTGAACTTCTGCGGTGGTTTCGACGGGAGTCATCGGTTTCGAGATCAGTCGGCCTTCCAGAAAGCACTCGGCGGTACTGAGATTTACGGAAAACTTGAAAGTCGACAGAACATCCATCCCCAGAATAATGTCAACCGGTAAGTTTGGTACCAGTAAGAATTTCAAATCAGGCAGTGTGTAATCGGAAATTTGCACGGTGGTGGTGTACAGTTTCGAAGTGACGGTAGTTTGCCGTTCGCTATTACGGCGAAACTGTTGTGCATTGTTTGTCCTGTGATTCCTTTACTTTCACACTGATCGGATACGGCCTGACTGCAGAAACTCCTGGTCGCTCCGGTATCTATCAGTGCTCGGAAGTGTTTGCCGGCTATTCTGACCTCTACTAACGGACGGTTATCATCACAGGTAGTCGGTGGCAGTGGAGTCAAGATTCCGGGAGATGTGGTCGACTCCGCCTCCAATCTCCCCTTCAGTTTCCCGAACACGGACAGTCTCGTGAGAGAATGTATTCCTTCTGGCATCGAGAACAGAAGATTTTCGGTGGCCTGCGACATTCTCGACGCATGTGGCCATATCCACCACATCGGAAACACTGTGTCTGGAAGGACACTCTCCTCCCTGATGGTGGTTCGGTCCGATCAGCGTGGCTATTTTCGGCTGGACGGCAAGGCGGCGGTGTTGAAGGTCTGGATTGACCCTCGGACCTGTCTCCGGAAGTCGGACGGTGAGATTCCTGTCGCTGGGCTATTGACTCTCTGGACCTGGCTGGCTTCGGACGGCTTTCCCCCGGCGGAGAAAGTCGTGTCTGGTTGGCTGGTGTCGGCGGGACTGATTCCCTGTGATCAGTTGTTTGGCGAATCTGTTCTCCGGTATCCATAGAAAAGGTTGCTTGATATCGGTTCAGTTGACGGGGACTGTACGTTAGGTGAGGCTCTTCCACAAAACCTGGTTTGGAGGGTTGCCGGGTGTACTGGCTCATCTGCCACTGGACCAGTTCAAAGATTTTCCCTTACGCAGAAGTTCATCATAAGTCTTGGTCTCCTGGAAGGCCAAGGCTTGCTGTAAGGGCGGGATCAACCTCTGTCGGATAAGCCGGATCTGCTCCACCTCGGATGGTTTTGCGTAGGTGAGTTTCTGGAATAAGTTCTGCATCCGGGTAAAATATAGAAGCAACTTTTCTTCAGGGCCTTGTGTTCGCCTTTTTATTTCCTCCAACAGATTCTCCTCGTAGATAACTGGCAGAAATGCTTCTTTCAGTTGGTTGCTAAAATCCTCCCAGTCCTCGAAAGTACCTCTCCGGGGAATGAACCAATCCCTCGCATCCTTTCGTAGTAATTCATACACTGATTCAAAAACTTGTTCCAGGGATACTTTACGAGATTCAGCCAGCCTCTCCACCTCTTCAAGAAATCCGGTTACACTACCAGTGCCATCAAAGGAGATGTTCCATTTGTGTACCGGGACAGTTGGTACTGTTGATCGAGACTCCGGTTCCGATCTGGCAGGTGTTGTGATAATTGGCCGGTCAGAATTTATCCACGGTGCAGGTAAGTGTGGAAAAGACACCCTTCGTGTGGAATTAACCCATCTACTTTGTGTCGGGCCCTCAGGTGTTGCTGTCCCACAGTCCTGTGACTGTGTGAGAGGTATCGCTGGTAATTGTTGCAGTAATGCTCTACATGTCTGCCTTGTCTCATTCATGACCTGTTCTAATGTTGGATTCCTTACAGGTGTACCGGTACGTGAGACATCAACTACTGCAGGAGGATCGACACCATCTCCTAAGTCGATAAGTGATGTCTCAACCTTTGATATCCTCTCCGGTTGGATCGGTGACACCCCAGGTGAACTGGGCACCTCCTCATCCAAAAGAGACCTCTGTTCTCGGTTGGATGTCTGCGGCTGTTCATGATTACTCTTCCTACGCAGCCCCTCCAGTGTCTCCAATGCTTTATCTGTAGTCGCCTTCATTTGTTCAATCAATTGTAACTGTGTTGTGTCTGCGGTGACAATAAAGTTCAGCCTGCCTTGAATGTATATTAATCTGGTGTAAATTCGCGAAAATTCGTTAGCCGCATTATTATGATTGAAGTTCTGAAAGGATTCTACCAAATCGGTGAGTTTATTTTGACAGATCTCAATCTCGGAGGCGGTATTCAATGATGTTGGGGGTAGTAGAGGTTCATTAGACTGAAGCACCTGTCGTAGCAGACTCCGTTTCGTCATCACAGTACCGGGTATCGATTGTCTCCTGAGTTGTAATTCGAATGTAAGCTCATCACTGAGTAACCGGTTCACATCCATTTTCGACATATTATTTTCAACTAAGTCCGATTCAGAAGGAACCAATATTTTACACTCGGTATGTCTTTCACAATCCGTTTAAGTTCTAAGTCCAACCCGGTAAGTTAATCGTTAGCCAACCTATTCACTTAAGTTCGAAGTGGGTATCGGTGCAACCCGAACAAAAATTAAGTCTAAGTCCCGGTGTACCAAAAACAATCTAAGTCCCGATGTATCACAAAAAAAAATTTTTAAAGTCCAACGTTACTCGAAAAAAAATTCAATCAGTCCCACTAAAGTCCAAAAATATTCGAGAAATGCCGCACACAATCGCAAATCACTTCGTATAGTCCGAAAAATTTCGCGAAATTCGAACACCACCAGAACGCACAGGTTAAATTTCCAAAAAAAAGTTTTCAAAGTTCAATAGCCAGAAAATAAATCACAATAATCGGCTTTCAGTTTTCAGAAATAATCGGTAAATTTTAACAGTACAGGTCAAGAGAAAGAAAACAGGTAGATAGGTTATCAACAGGTAATAGGTGATTCCCTATTGAACCGATAGGTAAATCACACCTATTAGATTTTACCAATTGCGACAATAAATTTTCAATTATTCAAAGTCCGGAAATTCACTCACCCTCAATGTGAAATTAAAACAGTTCAATTCAATAAATCAGAAATATGCAATTAGAAATCGGAAATAATTTTCACCGATATAACGGCGTAATAACAGTTCAGTTTTCAACAACTCAATACAGTAATCGGCAAAAAGAATAATCACAAATTATTTTCAACGGGGTTCAACAGTAGGGAAATTTCCAAAATATAGTCCAATTCAATTCACAGTGTAACAGTTCAATATGGAGTGGCAGGGAATAAAACACAGTTCAAGTTTATTTTTCACAGTTTTCCGTTCAAGGAATAGTTACTCACTGTTCTGAGGTTTTACTCACTGTTTCGGGAATTCACTCACTGTCCGGTTAATGTCTCTCACCTCAGTTGTTTCCTGGTAGATTCTGAACGGTCCCTGCTCGTTGCGCCATTTTTGTAACGGGGTTTTCCTCGGTGTACTCGAGCGCCAGCTATTCTTTAAGGGAGAATAGCAAACCTACCCTGGCAGCTACTAGCCGGAGACAGGGTTCCCTGGTGTCTAGGGTGTTAGCGACGCACAATGATAGGCAGAATCAACGTATACAACTTTTATTTGTCGATTCGTAAAAGGGGAACAGTCTTGCAGCGCGCGAGTTGTACAACAATTGAGACTCAAGTAACGAGGGCCCGACTCAGATGGAGCGGCCACATTCTAAGGATGCAAGACACAAGACTCCCCAAAATAGCTCTATACGGCGAACTCACTGAGGGAGCCCGGAAACCAGGAGGCCAGTATAAGCGGTTTAAGGATACACTACATCAATCCCTAAAATCAGTTAATGCTAATCATAACTGGGAACAACTAGCGTTAGACAGGTCACAGTGGAGGTCTTTGGTCCACAGTTATAGTGGAGAATCGAGAAGGATACAGCGGCGGCCAGATCTGGTTGGAGACTTTCCATGCCCTGAGTGTGGAAGGATCTGCAGGTCACGGTTGGGTCTCTTTAGTCACAGGAGGGCACACAGTCGCAACTAGCACTAAGAAGTTACAAGTCTGTTCGAATTTTTTTTTTTTTTTTTCTTCTTCTTTTTGTAGATTCATTCCCGGTAAAGGGATACAGCAATGAATGAATGAATGACTACAAAGTTTTTACAGTGACTCGAAATCGGTGAGATTTACAGGGGCAAGACGGACGGAATAACACTGGATCCGATCTCAAACGTTATACGGGGGTTAACGGACTAGTTCGCCAGCCAGAACCTGAGACGTACACTTGACGGACAGATATCGGACTTCAGCCAGGTTAGGGGATGAAAGACGGCACAGAATTACGACGGCTCACCCTTAGGCTCGTTCGGCACTCCCCGGGTATTCACACCAGCAGAATGCCTCCCTAACCGTAGAGGTGAACACAGGAACGTGTTAAAAGACGGGACCTGAGGAAAGGGTGCGCCACCCCAAAGTGTCCTCGGTACCCCCCGGGTATCCACACCAGCAGGGTACTTTAACAGTAGGGGTGGAACTAGGTAAGACGGGAAATTTCAGGAAAGAGTGAGCCACTCCAAAGTGCCTTCGGTACCCCCTGGGTATCCACACCAGCAGGGTACGTTAATGACAGTAGGAGTGGAACTCAGACTCGGGTATAAGAAAGGTAGAAATGGAGGCTGAAGTTCCAATATTATATAAAAAAATAACGGAGTGTCGTCTTACCTCTGGTTTATAGTGGTAGGTAGGTAGGTATTTAGGTAAAACGTCCTTATTCAAGATGTCGATTATAAGTGACAGTTTCTTGGATGTATTGAGTCGTGGAGGTGCTACTCGATGAAGAGGATCTGTTCCTTCCAGTTCGGAAAAGTATCTCCTTATGTCAGAGTCAACTTGTCGGTGGAGCTCTTCCCTATCGTCCTGGTGTTCAGGCTCACTTACGTTGCAAGATGGACTTTCAGTATCAGTTTCTTCTGCCTGTTGTTGCCCAGGCATGTGAATTTCATCAGAGGTGTTGGTGTTATTCTCTATTGCAGGCAGACGCTGAAGTTCTCGTTTAATTGCGTCGATTCGGGCCGTTGGTATTAGTTCATTTCTCAGAATTACGCGGTACTGGTCTGCCACTCGTTGTTCAGTGACATTGAGATTTGGGTAGGCGTTGCAGAATTCCTCATGGAGCCTTTTCCTATAGTTGTTCGTGTTCTGCCCTAGTCCCGTGATGGAGTTAACGGCAATAATAAAAAAAATAAACTAACGCGTGTTCTAAAATTTCCCAAAGTAAAACGAAAAAAAATAAGCAATTCTCAAGAGGCCCAAAAAAATCAAATTGACAGCAAATGATCACGGCGGATAGTCACTCGGAATTTCAGACGGCAATTAATTTGGAAGTGAGTGAACCGCGGGGGGACATCTGATTTTATACCCACAGGGGGGGTGCGGAAATCAAATGTGCCCGACAGTCGGAATTCGGAAAATTTGCGTCGACGAAGACGTTTTAATTTCGACTTATCTGTGCTAGCGAACAAAAAAACTCGGTTATCTTTCAATTCAGGATGTTTTATACGGTGCGACATCGTTTTTAGGAAATAAAAACGGAATAAAAACGGTACGGTATGTTTACAATTCCGAACGATGTCGGAATCCTGAATTGGAAATTGAAAATATTTCTCGCAAAATTAATTCAAAACAAAATTATTTAAAAATGAAAACTAAAATAATTATTCTAAAATGAGGGGGTAGGTTTTAAAACTACCCTCTCGTTACATCCTCCGGGCTCCGGTTGAAAAAATTGAATCCACGATGAAATAGAGATTAAATTTTTCACGGTGAAATCTACTAAGTCCGGTTAACGGTTTGACTATTCACGGCAAGACGATTGAGATCGGATTTACACTAAACAGGTTCACCTAATCTACTCCAGGTGGCATATACTCGGCTAATGCTATCTCGGTTACTCCCACTCTATGGTCCGCGTTGACGTATGTCCGCTTCAGTGATGCTGTCGGTAGTCGGTGCCGTGACGAAGTTCTGTAGTCTATCAGCTAACCTCCAATTGTCAAATCTCGCCGGGTGGTTCCAAATTTCGATTTCCATTTCCATCGGTGAAAGAAATGCCGGAAAATAGTGGAAACAGTGCAGGACGGAATCTTCAAAGTGAGTACCATTTCGATCTGTCATTCCTTGAGTTATTTCTGTACCATTTTAGGGTGGACTTCACAAAGCCGGCTCCGGGCACATGCCATGGGGGTTAACAGTTGCCAATATCATCCAACCAGGATAGTTTGGAACATCCGACAGCGTCGTTGACTCCCCCTGCGACGGTGGTGAACTTCTCCGAGGGCGTGGGAATCGGCAGCAGTTGTAGGTTGTATAAAAATGAGAGAAAAGCATTTAGTATACTGATACCCTGGAGCGGAGGGATAACAGGGTGTACGGTGGAATTTCGGAAGAAACGGTAAGTACGGTCGTTAATTTTAATAAGGAGATACGAATGTAATGTTCTATTTCACTTACCGTTCAGGCCAGTTTGTAATATTGGTGTGAGCGGTGTCAGCCTTCTATTGCTATTTTCTATTCGGTTATTGTATTTAACAGTGACACAGGGGTGAAATAGAGACAGACAGGACGGGTGTATCTCACTTGTTATTATCGGTCCCACAATTAATACAGAAAAATTGAATTAACGGTAACGGTTCCTGTTTTTCCAGTGAATTAACGGAATTTTCTGTTGTAGGTGTTGTGGGATACCACTTATCTGCTGGATATCGGACAGCTAGACGGCCCTGTTTGGTGGCAATACAAACTGCACAGGACAAACAAAACTTCCAACCCTGGCAGACCAGGTTAGATCTATCGGTTATGGTGGAATCGCGGAAATATAGGTATGTACATTTTGTCAGTTAATAAGGAGATACAAGTATAAGGCTCTATTTCACTCACCTGGGCACTTATTCGGTGAAAGCAGCGGTAGTACCCCATTACTAACCTATTTGATGAATATTATTTTTAACGGTAATAGAGGAGTGAAAGAGAGTCAGACAGAACGGATGTATCCCATTTATTATCGGTGATTAGTACAATATAACGGTACGGTTGGTTTTTATTTCGGTTGCTATACAGTGTACTTACTAATAATCAGACGGATGGAACGGTTTTAAATCCTTCACATGAATATTGGTGATTTTCTTACCACTGTCATCTTTCAGGTCATAAACAACGGGTGAAATTACTTTCACAACGGTATACGGACCAGAGAACTTCGGAGCCAACTTGGCTGCAAAGCTATCAACGGCGGATGACAACGGATTAGCACGGCGCAGAACTCTATCACCGACATAAAAACGAACTTCTCTTCGACGGAGGTTGTAATGATGAGCCTGCTGCTCAAATGCACGGTACAACCTGGTATTGACAAACTCATAGGCCTCCTGAAGATGACGGATTTGTTCTGTACGGTGAGTAAGATTTACTCTACTTTCTTTCGGGCTTCTGCTTGTCTCCTCGGTGTCTTCGTCTTGGGTGTTTGACGAGTAGATTGCCTTTGGAACTGTTAATTCCCTTCCATAGTTCAGAAATGCCGGTGTGAATCCTGTAGATTCTTGTTTTGCGGTGTTCAGGGCGAAAGTTAGTTCACCTAACTTCTCATCCCAGGTACGGTGGTCGGCTTCGCAGAACTGACCTATCATAGTTTCCAACGTACGATTGGCTCGTTCTACGGCGTTGCACTGTGGTGTATACGGAGGGGTGAAACGGTGAGCAATGTTTAGCTCTCGGAGACTGTTTTTGAACAGTCTACTGTCATACTGTACCCCGTTGTCAGATATCACCAGTTTCGGACAGCCATATCGGAGTATAACCTGTTCATATAGGGCTGAGTAAACGGTTTTAGCGGTGGTTTTCCGCAACGGACGGCAATCAACCCACTTCGTGAAACGGTCCTGCATCACCACTCCGTAAGAATTTCCCTTCTTGGAACGGGGGAGTAGCCCAACCACATCTGTACAGACCTCTTGGAACGGTGCATCAGTCATTCTATGTGGTTGCATTTTTCCAGGCGTCTTCTGTTGTGGTACTTTGTACCTTTGACAGGATGGGCAGTTTCTTACGTATTTTGCGACATCTCTGAACATCCCTGGCCAGTAATAATTCCGGGCTAACCGAGAGATGGTTTTGGAGATTCCCAGGTGACCAGCTAATTCAGAATCGTGATTTTCTTTCAGGACCTCCAGTCGTTGTTCGGTGGGTACACAGAGCTTCCATGGTTGTCCAGATCCAACTTCAGTAAAGTCGGAAGAGTCCCAGAAGTGACGATACAGTTTCCCATCCTCAACGGCGTAGTCAGGGAAATCTTCTGGGTCTCTTTGTACCTCTTGGAGCTTTTTGTTGTACCAACTACAGCGAACTTCGACGTCGGCCAGGCATACGGAATCTACAGACGGTAACGGGTTTCGGGACAGACTGTCGGCGACTTTGTTCAGGGCACCTTTCCGGTATTGGACTTCAAAGTCGAATTGCTGAAGGAAAACGGCCCATCGAGCAATTCTTCCGGACGATGACTTGATGGAATTCAGCCATTTCAGACTCATGTGGTCGGAAATTACGGTGAAATGAAATCCTTCCAGGTATGGTCGCAGTTTCTCTATCGAGAAAACAATGGCAAGACATTCCTTTTCGGACACGGAGTAATTTCTTTCGGCGGTGTTCAAGGTACGGCTGACATAGGCGATCACCCTTTCCTCTCCATCAAGAACTTGGGTCAGGGCTCCTCCAAGGCCTACGTCACTGGCGTCTGTTTGCAGGACGAACGGTTGATTGAAATCCGGACAGGTCAGTATCGGTGATTCGGTCAGTTTTTGTTTCAGGAGGTCGAACGCTTTTTGTTGTTCCTCACCCCACTTCCAACGTGGTTTCTTTTTTAACAGGTGAGTTAACGGTGAAACGACATCGGAAAAGTTCTCTATAAAACGGCGGTACCAGCTAGCAACTCCCAGAAAACGGCGCAATTCACAGCTGGTTTTCGGCGCTGAGAATGCTACGATAGAGGAAACTTTACCCGGGTCGGTACGGATTCCTTCGGAGGTAACGACATGTCCTAGGTATTTTAGGGATTTTCGCACAAAGCCACACTTTTAGGGATTGAGACGAAGATTGGCTTCTCTCAACCGCCGGAATACTTCTCTTAAGTTCTCCAGGTGCTCCTCGAAAGTTTCCCCCAGGACAACTATGTCGTCCAGGTAAGCGAACGCCTCCGGTTCCATTTTTGGGCCAATAACGGTGTCTAAGAATCTCTGGAATGTGGCTGGGCTAGCGTGGAGACCAAACAGCATGACGGTGAACTGGAACAATCCCCTTCCTGGAACTGTGAAGGCAGTAATCGGACGGCTTTCCTTTGCTAAAGGTATCTGCCAATATCCTTGTTTCAGATCCAGTGTGGAGATGTACTTGGCCTTACGCAGTTTATCCAGAATCCCAGAAATGTACGGCAACGGGTATGCATCTTTTACAGACACTTGATTGACGGCACGGAAGTCGATGCAAAAACAGTATTTTCCGTCTTTTTTCCTGACCAATACTACCGGTGAACTCCACGGTGACTTGGAGGGTTCAATCACTCCCTCAGCCAGCATACGGTCTACTTCCTGATTGAAGATCTCCTGCATTTTCGGGTTTAGGGGTCGGTATCGTTGTTTGATCGGTTCGGTGCCCGGTTTCAGTTTGATCTTATGTTCAATCAGGTCGGTTGTACCATATAGGTCTTCAAACTTCTTTAATTCCTCTTTCAGAAACGCTTTCAGCTCCTGTTTCTGAGACTCCGTCAGCTCCAACAGGTGTTCTTCGGCTTTGTGAACTTCTGCGGTGGTTTCGACGGGAGTCATCGGTTTCGAGATCAGTCGGCTTTCCAGAAAGCACTCGGCGGTACTGAGATTTACGGAAAACTTGAAAGTCGACAGAACATCCATCCCCAGAATAATGTCAACCGGTAAGTTTGGTACCAGTAAGAATTTCAAATCAGGCAGTGTGTAATCGGAAATTTGCACGGTGGTGGTGTACAGTTTCGAAGTGACGGTGGTTTGCCGTTCGCTATTACGGCGAAACCGTTGTGCATTGTTTGTCCTGTGATTCCTTTACTTTCACACTGATCGGATACGGCCTGACTGCAGAAACTCCTGGTCGCTCCGGTATCTATCAGTGCTCGGAAGTGTTTGCCGGCTATTCTGACCTCTACTAACGGACGGTTATCATCACAGGTAGTCGGTGCCAGTGGAGTCAAGATTCCGGGAGATGTGGTCGACTCCGCCTCCAATCTCCCCTTCAGTTTCCCGAACACGGACAGTCTCGTGAGAGAATGTTTTCCCTCTGGCATCGAGAACAGAAGATTTTCGGTGGCCTACGACATTCTCGACGCATTCATTTTTTTTCATTGCTGTATCCCGTTACCGGGAATGAATCTACAAAAAGAAGAAGAAAAAAAAAAAAAAAAAAAAAAAAAAAAAAATTCGAACAGACTTATTATATTATTATTATTATAAGTAATTTCTTAGTGCTAGTTGCGACTGTGTGCCCTCCTGTGACTAAAGAGACCCAACCGTGACCTGCAGATCCTTCCACACTCAGGGCATGGATAGTCACCAACCAGATCTGGCCGCCGCTGTATCCTTCTCGATTCTCCATTATATCTGTTTACCAAAGACCTCCACTGTGACCTGTCTAACGCTAGTTGTTCCCAGTTATGGTTGGCATTAACTGATTTTAGGGATTGATGTAGTGTATCCTTAAACCGCTTATACTGGCCTCCTGGTTTCCGGGCTCCCTCAGTGAGTTCGCCGTATAGAGCTACCTTGGGGAGTCTTGTGTCTTGCATCCTCAGAATGTGGCCGCTCCATCTGAGTCGGGCCCTCGTTACTTGAATCTCAACTGTTGTACAACTCGCGCGCTGCAAGACTTCTGCATTCGAAACTTTGTGGAACCATCTGATGTGCATTATCTGTCTTAGATGACGTTGCTGCGTCTGTTCAAGCTGTTTAATATGTCGCCTGTAGGGAGTCCAGCTTTCGCTTCCGTAAAGAAGCGTTGGGAGGACCACTGCTCTGTAAACAGCTGTCTTGGTCTTCAGATTGAGGTCGTGATTTTGAAACACTCTGTCCTTCAGCTTCCAGAATGCCCGTGATGCCGAATTGATACGGTTGTGTATTTCCGTGTCAAGGTTAGCCCTAGTATTTATGAAGCTTCCCAAGTATTTGAACTGCTCGACCTGTTCTAGAGTTTCATTGTCCAGGCTGATATCTGTTTGAAGGCTTTCTGGCGGACTCACCAGGATTTTGGTCTTATCAATATTGAGTCTAAGGCCTAAAGCTTCGTATATATGTTTATAGGTGTCCATCATTATCTGTAGATCCTCTGAGCTGCTAGCGATGAGTGAACAGTCGTCTGCATATTGAAGTTCCGTGATAAACTTGGTACGGGTTTTTGCTCTGAGGCGCTTCAGGTTAAACAGGCCTCCATCAAATCTGAATCTTATCCCAACACCTCTTACGGGCATGCTCATGTCAGCAATTATCGATACAGCTATCGCGAAAATATTGAACAGTAAAGGCGCTAATACGCAGCCTTGTTTTATTCCAGAGTTGGTTGAGAAATGGTCGGTTGTAGAGCCATTATGCTGTATTCTAGCGGTGTTGTTGGTATGAAGGCTTTTACACACTGCTAGGAATTTTTCGGGTACTCCTAGACGTGCCATGATTTTCCATAGCGCTCTCCGATTCACCGAGTCGAATGCCTTGCTTAAATCGATGAAGGCTGTATAAATCCTTGTTTGTTGTTCACGGGCCTTTTCTTGTAGCTGTCGCAGTGTAAAAATTAGGTCCACCGTACCTCGATTTGGTCGAAAGCCGCACTGGGATTCAGGTAAAAGCTTCTCTAAGAGTGGAACCAGACGATTAGCCATAATCTTCGAGAGAATTTTACCGGCCACGCTAAGCAACGATATGCCTCTGTAATTGTTGCAATTCGACGTATCGCCTTTGTTCTTATAGAGGTTGATAACTAAAGCGTCTCTGAAGTCTTGTGGCACATCTTCCTGTTTCCAGATCTTGCGGAATAGTGTTAGGAGACTATTGAGAATGTCTTCATCTAAGGCTTTGAATATCTCCGCCGGAATGCCGTCTAGACCAGGTGACTTATCATTTTTCATATTTTTGATCGCACTTATGATTTCCGACATTGAGATTTCGTCATCAAGCGATGTCATCGGACTATACGCGGGGAGCAGGTCTAAAATGGATAAATCCGAGTCGTTATTTTGATTCAAGACCTGTGAGTAGTGCTCCTTCCATCTTTCGAGAATTTTTCTATCATCAGTTAGAATAGCTCCTTGAGCATCTCTTATAGGAAAGCTAGCTTTTCTGCTTGGACCGTAAACAGTTTTAATAGCTTCGAAAAAACGCCTGTAGTCATGGTTATCGGCGTAAGCTTGTATTTCCCTAGCTTTTTCTTTCCACCAGCTGTCCTTGATTTTTCTTATTTCTTGACGGACCTCGCGTTTTATGTTTATGAAACTTATTTGGGCTGCAACATCGCCAGGCTTGTTAATTGCGGTTTTCATCGCTTTGTGTTTTGCGTCCAAAAGGGGTGCGATATGAGTTTCGCTGTCGGCAAACCAGTCTGGGGATTTTCGGGAGCGTTCTGTGCCCAGTATTTCTTTCGCTGTATTTGTAAGGGATGACTTGAAACGGAGCCAATGAGTCTCAATGTCGTCGTTATAATCCGGTGGTGTTAGGCTATCTTTGACGGCAGCTGTGAATCTTTCCTTTGTAGAAGGGTTTTGTAGTTTGGAGATTTGAAGGCGCTCTCTTAGATACTTTGGCTTGCGTTGGTATTTTGGGCGCATTGAGATTTTCATTCTCGAGATTACCAGTCTATGATCAGTCCAGCACTCCAGATCTGCTCTGGGTTTAGTGACCAACACCTCTTTCAGATCTTTCCTTCTTACGATCACATAGTCGAGGGTATGCCAATGCCCTGAGCGCGGGTGTCGCCAGGTCCCCCTTGAATTGGGTCTCGTAATAAAATAGGTGTTCGTTATGCACAGATTGTGTTCTGCACAAAGAGCCAGCAGACGTTCTCCATTCGAATTAATGCTGTCTGTGCCGTGTTTCCCTATTATTCCCGGCCATAGTTCTGAGTCTTGACCTCTGCCCACTCTGGCGTTGAAGTCTCCAAGGAGAATAATTCGTTCCCGTTTTGGGATTTTTCTTAATGTAGCAACGAGTGTTTCGTAAAAAGTGTCCTTCAAGTTGTCAGAGGAGTTCAAAGTGGGTGCGTATACTGCAATGATGTTTACAAACGTGTTATTCGCTGCAGGAAAACGTAGGGTCATTAAACGTTCTGAGATACCAACCGGATTTTCGGTAAGTTTGGCGGCCAGGTCGTTTCTAATGGCAAAGCCTACGCCATGTTGTCTGATTTCGCCTTCCGGCAAGCCTTTCCAGAAAAAAGTATACGCTTGTTCTACCAAGCTACCTTCGTCCGAAAAGCGTGTTTCGCTTAAAGCAACTATTGCAATGGATGTTCGTTGCAGTTCCTTATCGATTAGGGCAGTACGCCTCTCTGGTCGGTCGGCCTTGGGGTTGTCTAGCAAGGTTCTGACGTTCCATGCTGCAAAAGCTATGTGCTTTTCATTGGTGTTTGTTCGATGATTCACTCGCTCAGGCACCCTCCCCCGGAGATCCGAATGGGAGGGTATTTTACCTCCGGATAAGAATTTTGTCCTGTTCGATTGATCCATCTTTTTGTAGGAGCTGCGTTAGAAGGTGTTCAAAAGCTGAACTGGTAACGCTGTCAGTGCAACTTTGGTTGCGGCTACGACTAGATTATCTTGTGGCACAGGTATCCTGAGACGACAAGGTCTGAGACGTAACTTGAGCAACGCAGAGAGCCATTTCCTGCTCAAGCCAATGTTTAGGCTACGTAATTGTGGGAAACAGAGTTATACCGCTCATGTTCGGTCGCCAGAGCCTCGTTCGTAAGAACAGGGTGCACCGCGAGTAGGTGAGGTTGGCATTTGAGGGGAGAGGCTATAAAACGCATCCTTCCCCCTTACACCCCTCTCGACGCATGTGGCCATATCCACCACATCGGAAACACTGTGTCTGGAAGGACACTCTCCTCCCTGATGGTGGTTCGGTCCGGTCAGCGTGGCTATTTTCGGCTGGACGGCGGGGCGGCGGTGTTGAAGGTCTGGATTGACCCTCGGACCTGTCTCCGGAAGTCGGACGGTGAGATTCCTGTCGCTGGGCTATTGACTCTCTGGACCTGGCTGGCTTCGGACGGCTTTCCCCCGGCGGAGAAAGTCGTGTCTGGTTGGCTGGTGTCGGCGGGACTGATTCCCTGTGATCAGTTGTTTGGCGAATCTGTTCTCCGGTATCCATAGAAAAGCTTGCTTGATATCGGTTCAGTTGACGGGGACTGTACGTTAGGTGAGGCTCTTCCACAAAACCTGGTTTGGAGGGTGGCCGGGTGTACTGGCTCATCTGCCACTGGACCAGTTCAAAGACTTTTCCCTTACGCAGAAGTTCATCATAAGTCTTGGTCTCCTGGAAGGCCAAGGCTTGCTGTAAGGGCGGGATCAACCTCTGTCGGATAAGCCGGATCTGCTCCACCTCGGATGGTTTTGCATAGGTGAGTTTCTGGAATAAGTTCTGCATCCGGGTAACATATAGAAGCAACTTTTCTTCAGGGCCTTGTGTTCGCCTTTTTATTTCCTCCAACAGATTCTCCTCGTAGTTAACTGGCAGAAATGCTTCTTTCAGTTGGTTGCTAAAATCCTCCCAGTTCTCGAAAGTACCTCTCCGGGGAATGAACCAATCCCTCGCATCCTTTCGTAGTAATTCATACAATGATTCAAAAACTTGTTCCAGGGATACTTTACGAGTATCCCTGCCAGCCTCTCCACCTCTTCAAGAAATCCGGTTACACTACCAGTGCCATCAAAGGAGATGTTCCATTTGTGTACCGGGACAGTTGGTACTGTTGATCGAGACTCCGGTTCCGATCTGGCAGGTGTTGTGATAATTGGCCGGTCAGAATTTATCCACGGTGCAGGTAAGTGTGGAAAAGACACCCTTCGTGTGGAATTAACCCATCTACTTTGTGTCGGGCCCTCAGGTGTTGCTGTCCCACAGTCCTGTGACTGTGTGAGAGGTATCGCTGGTAATTATTGCAGTAATGCTCTACATGTCTGCCTTGTCTCATTCATGACCTGTTCTAATGTTGGATTCCTTACAGGTGTACCGGTACGTGAGACATTAACTACTGCAGGAGGATCGACACCATCTCCTAAGTCGATAAGTGATGTCTCAACCTTTGATATCCTCTCCGGTTGGATCGGTGACACCCCAGGTGAACTGGGCACCTCCTCATCCAAAAGAGACCTCTGATCTCGGTTGGATGTCTGCGGCTGTTCATGATTACTCTTCCTACGCAGCCCCTCCAGTGTCTCCAATGCTTTATCTGTAGTCGCCTTCATTTGTTCAATCAATTGTAACTGTGTTGTGTCTGCGGTGACAATAAAGTTCAGCCTGCCTTGAATGTGTATTAATCTGTTGTAAATTCGCGAAAATTCGTTAGCCGCATTATTATGATTGAAGTTCTGAAAGGATTTTACCAAATCGGTGAGTTTATTTTGACAGATCTCAATCTCGGAGGCGGTATTCAATGATGTTGGGGGTAGTAGAGGTTCATTAGACTGAAGCACCTGTCGTAGCAGACTCCGTTTAGTCATCACAGTACCAGGTATCGATTGTCCCCTGAGTTGTAATTCGAATGTAAGCTCATCACTGAGTTACCGGTTCACATCCATGTTCGACATATTATTTTCAACTAAGTCCGATTCAGAACGCACCAATATTTTACACTCGGTATGTCTTTCACAATCCGTTTAAGTTCTAAGTCCAACCCGGTAAGTTAATCGTTAGCCAACCTATTCACTTAAGTTCGAAGTGGGTATCGGTGCAACCCGAACAAAAATTAAGTCTAAGTCCCGGTGTACCAAAAACAATCTAAGTCCCGATGTATCACAAAAAAAAATTTTTAAAGTCCAACGTTACTCGAAAAAAAATTCAATCAGTCCCACTAAAGTCCAAAAATATTCGAGAAATGCCGCACACAAGCGCAAGTCACTTCGTATAGTCCGAAAAATTTCCCGAAATTCGAACACCACCAGAACGCACAGGTTAAATTTCCAAAAAAAAGTTTTCAAAGTTCAATAGCCAGAAAATAAATCACAATAATCGGCTTTCAGTTTTCAGAAATAATCGGTAAATTTTAACAGTACAGGTCAAGAGAAAGAAAACAGGTAGATAGGTTATCAACAGGTAATAGGTGATTCCCTATTGAACCGATAGGTAAATCACACCTATTAAATTTTACCAATTGCGACAATAAATTTTCAATTATTCAAAGTCCGGAAATTCACTCACCCTCAATGTGAAATTAAAACAGTTCAATTCAAATAATAATATAATAATAAACGCAATTTATTGACCAAAAGGCCAAATGGCCATCGACAGTATTAGTCCTACAGCCAGGTAAGTTTATAATAATGAAATGTGAGATTGCACAATATTTGGAGATTGATTGTTTGAAAATTCAACATTTGTACAGATCAAAAAAAAATACAAACTCAATATATATTTTATATTATTTCTTTTTGAAGTGGTTGAAGTGGTGGTCATTGATCGGCATCTTGCATGCTCACTCAGTGGGTAGGACTGTCTCTGAACTCCTCAAGTTGTTCTCTTTAGGGGGTATTTTGCTCTGGACTTGGAATGCTGGTTTCGTTGGTTTAAGTGCGGTTGTAGGATTTCCCAGTTGTGCGTTCTTTGTGCGAATTTCATGGAAAGTTTCCTCATTCTGTCAACTATAGGCTCGATTTTCAGTAGATCGTATAGCAGCGAGTTTGGAGGATTGTGTAAAGGATTATTGGGATGGCGAATTTTGGTTATTTTCCTCATTGCTGTTGTTTCTGCTATTTCAAGTTGCCTAATGGTTGGTCTTCTACAGCCCAAGTATAGATTGTGCCCATAATCGATAAGTGGTCTGCATATACTTTTATAGATAGTGGCAGCAGTCTGAGTGTTGATTCCCTTGTCTTTGTAGGTAAGGCTGCGGAAAACTTCAGCTCTGGTAATTACCCTTTTTTTAACCAAGTTACTGTGGTATTTGAAATTCAGCTTTTGGTCTAATTGAAATCCTAAATATTTTAGGTTAGCTTTAGGCTGGATGCTGTGTTGGTAGATCGTGATGTTTGGCGAAGCACTCGTAATTTTGTGATTGAATATTATTAATTCGGTCTTGAGGGGTTTTAATCGTAGCTTCCACTTTTTCAGCCATTCCAGTGTAGCATCTGTTAGTCCTTGTAGAGCATTAATTACTTGTGGTAGGGTTCGGTTATGGGAAACTAAGGCTGTATCGTCCGCGAACTGGAGAACGTATTGGTGGAAGGCGCCGACCGAGGCAGGCATGTCATGGCAGTAGATGTTATAGAGAAGGGGTGACAGTGGTGAGCCCTGTGGGAGACCTTTTTCGATGGTGAAGGTTTGAGAAGTGCCGTTCCCTATTTTTACCCTTAACATTCTGGCAGTGAGGAAATCCTTTATGATTTTTATTAGATATGAGGGTACATTGAGTCTTTTGAGTTCTTAAAGTAACCCCTTGTGCCACACACTGTCAAACGAATTTTTGATATCCAAAAACAAAGCAGCGGATTTCAGGTTGTTCAGTTTGGCGGTTTGCACATTTGATGACAGTATTGTAAGTGGATGGAGGGTTGAGCAGTGCTCTCTGAAACCAAACTGGTGTTTGGGAATGCGCTCTGCAATTGCTTCTGATAGTTTGTTCTTCAGGGTTTTTTCAAATAATTTTCCGATATTGGGCAGTAGTGTAATTGGCCTGTAATTGTTTATTTTTTTGTGGTTACCATTGGATTTGGGGATAACAATAATATCTCCTTTTTTCCATTCTGGAGGGAAGTAGTGGTTATTCAGACAAAATTGGAATATGGATATTATGAACAGGTGGACTTCGAGGCTTAAATTTTTCACTACCATCCAAGATATAGAGTCAGGACCTGGAGATGTGTTTTTTTGACTCTGAAGAGTGGCAAAGTATTCTTCTTGGTTGACTATAATATCTCTTCCTTCATTGGAATTATTCCTGAAAAAATTTTCGTGCCAGTCGTTTACCATGGAGTCAGTGCATCTATCAAAGTTGTCCTGCGATGTATCATTAAAAAGTTAAAGGCTTGAGCAGGAAATGGCTCTCTGCGTTGCTCAAGTTACGTCTCAGACCTTGTCGTCTCAGGATACCTGTGCCACAAGATAATCTAGTCGTAGCCGCAACCAAAGTTGCACTGACAGCGTTACCAGTGCAGCTTTTGAACACCTTCTAACGCAGCTCCTACAAAAAGATGGATCAGTCGAACAGGACAAAATTCGTATCCGGAGGTAAAATACCCTCCCATTCGGATCTCCGGGGGAGGGTGCCTGAGCGAGTGAATCATCGAACAAACACCAATGAAAAGCACATAGCTTTTGCAGCATGGAACGTCAGAACCTTGCTAGACAACCCCAAGGCCGACCGACCAGAGAGGCGTACTGCCCTAATCGATAAGGAACTGCAACGAACATCCATTGCAATAGTTGCTTTAAGCGAAACACGCTTTTCGGACGAAGGTAGCTTGGTAGAACAAGCGTATACTTTTTTCTGGAAAGGCTTGCCGGAAGGCGAAATCAGACAACATGGCGTAGGCTTTGCCATTAGAAACGACCTGGCCGCCAAACTTACCGAAAATCCAGTTGGTATCTCAGAACGTCTAATGACCCTACGTTTTCCTGCAGCGAATAACACGTTTGTGAACATCATTGCAGTATACGCACCCACTTTGAACTCCTCTGACAACTTAAAGGACACTTTTTACGAAACACTCGTTGCTACATTGGGTAAAATCCCAAAACGGGAACGAATTATTCTCCTTGGAGACTTCAACGCTAGAGTGGGCAGAGGTCAAGACTCAGAACTATGGCCGGGAATAATAGGGAAACACGGCACAGACAGCATCAATTCGAATGGAGAACGTCTGCTGGCTCTTTGTGCAGAACACAATCTGTGTATAACGAACACCTATTTTATTACGAGAGCCAATTCAAGGGGGACCTGGCGCCACCCGCGCTCAGGGCATTGGCATACCCTCGACTATGTGATCGTGAGAAGGAAAGATCTGAAAGAGGTGTTGGTCACTAAACCCAGAGCAGATCTGGAGTGCTGGACTGATCATAGGCTGGTAATCTCGAGAATGAAAATCTCAATGCGCCCAAAATACCAACGCAAGCCGAAGTATCTAAGAGAGCGCCTTCAAATATCCAAACTACAAAACCCTTCTACAAAGGACAGATTCACAGCTGCCGTCAAAGATAACCTAACACCACCGGATTATAACGACGACATTGAGACTCATTGGCTCCGTTTCAAGTCATCCCTTACAAATACAGCGAAAGAAATACTGGGCACAGAACGCTCCCGAAAATCCCCAGACTGGTTTGCCGACAGCGAAACTCATATCGCACCCCTTTTGGACGCAAAACACAAAGCGATGAAAACCGCAATTAACAAGCCTGGCGATGTTGCAGCCCAAATAGGTTTCATAAACATAAAACGCGAGGTCCGTCAAGAAATAAGAAAAATCAAGGACAGCTGGTGGAAAGAAAAAGCTAGGGAAATACAAGCTTACGCCGATAACCATGACTACAGGCGTTTTTTCGAAGCTATTAAAACTGTTTACGGTCCAAGCAGAAAAGCTAGCTTTCCTATAAGAGATGCTCATGGAGCTATTCTAACTGATGATAGAAAAATTCTCGAAAGATGGAAGGAGCATTACTCACAGGTCTTGAATCAAAATAACGACTCGGATTTATCCATTTTAGACCTGCTTCCCGCGTATAGTCCGATGACATCGCTTGATGACCAAATTTCAATGTCGGAAATCATAAGCGCGATTAAAAATATGAAAAATGATAAGTCACCTGGTCTAGACGGCATTCCGGCGGAGATATTCAAAGCCATGGATGAGGACATTGTCAATAGTCTCCTAATACTATTCCGCAAGATCTGGGAACAGGGAGATGTGCCACAAGACTTCAGAGACGCTTTAGTTATCAACCTCTATAAGAACAAAGGCGATACGTCGAATTGCAACAATTACAGGGGCATATCGTTGCTTAATGTGGCCAGTAAAATTCTCTCGAAGATTATGGCTAATCGTCTGGTTCCACTCTTAGAGAAGCTTTTACCTGAATCCCAGTGCGGCTTTCGACCAAATCGAGGTACGGTGGACCTAATTTTTACACTGCGACAGCTACAAGAAAAGGCCCGTGAACAACAATCAAGGATTTATACAGCCTTCATCGATTTAAGCAAGGCATTCGACTCGGTGAATCGGAGAGCGCTCTGGAAAATCATGGCACGTCTAGGAGTACCCGAAAAATTCCTGGCAGTGTGTAAAAGCCTTCATACCAACAACACCGCTAGAATACAGCATAATGGCTCTACAACCGACCATTTCTCAACCAACTCTGGAATAAAACAAGGCTGCGTATTAGCGCCTTTACTGTTCAATATTTTCGCCATAGCTGTATCGATAATTGCTGACATGAGCATGCCCGTAAGAGGTGTTGGGATAAGATTCAGATTTGATGGAGGCCTGTTTAACCTGAAGCGCCTCAGAGCAAAAACCCGTACTAAGTTTATCACGGAACTTCAATATGCAGACGACTGTTCACTCATCGCTAGCAGCTCAGAGGATCTACAGATAATGATGGACACCTATAAACATATATACGAAGCTTTAGGCCTTAGACTCAATATTGACAAGACCAAAATCCTGGTAAGTCCGCCAGAAAGCCTTCAAACAGATATCAGCCTGGACAATGAAACTCTAGAACAGGTCGAGCAGTTCAAATACTTGGGAAGCTTCATAAACACTAGGGCTAACCTTGACACGGAAATACACAACCGTATCAATTCGGCATCACGGGCATTCTGGAAGCTGAAGGACAGAGTGTTCCAGAATCACGACCTCAATCTGAAGACCAAGACAGCTGTTTACAGAGCAGTGGTCCTCCCAACGCTTCTTTACGGAAGCGAAAGCTGGACTCCCTACAGGCGACATATTAAACAGCTTGAACAGACGCAGCAACGTCATCTAAGACAGATAATGCACATCAGATGGTTCCACAAAGTTTCGAATGCAGAAGTCTTGCAGCGCGCGAGTTGTACAACAATTGAGACTCAAGTAACGAGGGCCCGACTCAGATGGAGCGGCCACATTCTGAGGATGCAAGACACAAGACTCCCCAAAATAGCTCTATACGGCGAACTCACTGAGGGAGCCCGGAAACCAGGAGGCCAGTATAAGCGGTTTAAGGATACACTACATCAATCCCTAAAATCAGTTAATGCTAATCATAACTGGGAACAACTAGCGTTAGACAGGTCACAGTGGAGGTCTTTGGTCCACTGTTATAATGGAGAATCGAGAAGGATACAGCGGCGGCCAGATCTGGTTGGAGACTATCCATGCCCTGAGTGTGGAAGGATCTGCAGGTCACGGTTGGGTCTCTTTAGTCACAGGAGGGCACACAATCGCAACTAGCACTAAGAAGTTACAAGTCTGTTCCAATTTTTTTTTTTTTTTCTTCTTCTTTTTGTAGATTTATTTCCGGTAACGGGATACAGCAATGAATGAATTAAATAAAAAGTTTTGAAAAATGTTCTCCAAACAACTCTGCTTGTTGAGCTTCGGTGTTATAAATTATACCATTTTCTTCAATACTTTTGATACGAGGTGATTTTTTGTATCCAGACAGTTTTTTAATTTGTTGAAAAAAACGTTTACCTTGGCAGTTGATTTCCTCGCATGCAGTCAGCCATTTATTCTGTTTATATTCTTGGATAAGCCTGTGAATGTTCTTATTGTATCTGTTAATGTGTGTTTTGATTTCTGGTAGAGGATTATTCCTGTATTCTCGGTACATTCTTCTTCTATTTTTAATCAATCGGATGATGAAGGGAGGAAGTTCATGTGTATGGTAGATGTTTGGCCTTTTGGGAGTATTATTCAATGTACAAACTTCTAAGGTTTTAAGAAACTCGGATACCACATTCTTGTCAAGGGGCTGGTCATTGACATTTTCAATAAATTCTTTCATACATTTGTTAATCTTTATCATGTTTGACTTATGAAAGTTGTAATGAAGTTCGTCTTCTATTGTATTGTTCAGTTTTACCTGAAGCTTAAATATAATGGCTTGATGGTCTGCTCCCAGGTCTGGTATGACATCGATTCCCTTAAGGCAATTGTCAAGAGAGTTTGAATATATAATCCGGTCTGGAGTGCTATCTTCGTTGTTGGGCATAATAAAGGTTGGAGGAGTTTTTGCCATAATGAAGTTTTGGTTTTTCAGAAAAACCTTGAGTTTTTTGTGTTTCGCTGCAGTGTTTAGATTGAGATCGCCGATTATGATGCAGTATTTGTGTCTGCTGGCCATATTAAGAATAGTTTCCTCTATTTCGCCTTTGGGGTGAACATACAGTAAGAAGACGTGCAAATCGTCGCTTTTTAGAGGAATTGTGAAATGTAGAGCATCGTTGAAAGGATTTCTGATTAGGGGGCCATTGCACTTTTTCATATTGAGAGAAGGATGCGACATTGCTAGACCACCTCTGATGTTGAGATTTAATATATTGCCATCGTGTTTAAGAGTATCCCAGTTTCTGTAACTTAATTCATATTGTGGTTTAGTTTTTGTTTCCACAAACAGTGCAGATTTGATGTTGTATTTTTCAATAATATTATTGATGAGGTATTTTTTGGGAAGATAGCTATTTATATTGCAGTAAATGAAGTCAATCTCACAATCGAACGTGCCGGCTCATATTTTGATGGACTGTCTCGGTTGGAGAATTTGGCTCGTTGAGGTCTAAATCAAACATGAGTATGTAGACCCAATTGTTTCCAACGAATGTAATGGCTGTGTCAATATTGTACTCTGTGATGAATTTCTTCTTCAATTTTTCTATCAGAATTTCTCTGTTGGAGTTTTTGGGGTTGTTCAATTTTGAAATATAAGTGTTGACGATTGTATCATGGATGGTAACAGGAGCGTGAATTCTTGAGTTTCTACAGATGTTTGGGTCGATTTGGTTACTTCTCTTGTTTAGTGTTTTTACAGGTAGATTGGGAATACCTTCAATTGGTTGAGTGGGACGCTTAGGACACTTGAAAGACCAGGCCTGGTGATCTGTTGAGCCACAACCGTTGCATTTTGGAGGGAGATTTGATTTGCACTTATTTGTAGAATGTTCCTCGTTGCATTTCAAACATTTGGTGGGTTCGGTGCAATCTTTGGTGCAGTGTGTGTACTGCATGCATTTGCTGCAAGGGAGTGGTGCTGGATCCGGGGCATTGCTTGGGTATGCTGGATAGTGTCTGCTCTTGTAGAAAACACCCTCGGATAGTATTTTCTCGTAAGTGTCAATGTTTCCTGTGATAATACGTATTAAGGAAGTGGGTGTGTTAGTTTGCTTGGAAATGATTCGCTTGCAATATCTGAATTCATAGTGTGCTTGTTTCAAGTGGTTGTTCAAATCTTCATCATTGATTTCTTTTTCAACTCTTGCAATTACACAGGAGAAATTTGGCTGTGGAAGGGCTCTTTCATAGTTCCTCTGGTTGTAGGGAGTTGCGGTGGAATATTCGTTAATTTTCTTACAGTTTTTCATTTTTTTGAGCGTTTCTTCAATTATTGCTTTCGGAGTATTCGTTTTGAGTAAAAATCCTTTTTTCGTTTTCAGAATTGTGTCCTTATTATGCGGTCTTTCATTTTCCCATATATTTGCCATTTGGATTCTGGTATTGATATTGGAATCTGTATTTATATAGTAGAGTGAATTGTATTTCTTGTTGATAATGTCTTTCATTTTTTCAGAGAAATTGTTTCTAGTTCGAATTATTTGTTGATTGTTTACCATTTCGAATTGTTGGGTCATCTGTTTATTTTGGAATTCCGCTTGTTTCGATTGTAATACAGATGTTCCTGCTTTTTGTATGGATTGGGATGTTAT
Organism: Coccinella septempunctata; assembly: GCF_907165205.1. NCBI lineage: Eukaryota > Metazoa > Arthropoda > Insecta > Coleoptera > Coccinellidae > Coccinella > Coccinella septempunctata. The sequence continues at coordinate 18,706,951 of NC_058198.1, forward strand.
GTTCGATGAATCATCTAGTTCCATCCTGACGTTGATTTCACTATCAGAACGTGGAGCCAGATGTGGTTGGTTGATTTCAGTTTCGGGTGTTTTGTTATCGTTGATTTTTTAGTTTATGTTTTTCTTCAAGGTCTTTTTCTTCCGCTTTCTGTTCATCGGTTTCTTGAAAGATGTGTCTTCTTCTGATGAAACTTCCGAATTTTTTTGCGATGAATTTCCGGTAAGATCGGACATTCTTTATGAAAAGAATGCCTCGAAGTTCGTCGCACTATATGAATTTCAGCGTGAATTTTGTCTTATTATCTAAGGTTTACCATAAATATTGTGGTGGCAGAATTGGGAAGTGTTGTGATCGAGAATTCGAGACTTCTTCTGCAAGTGATAAGAACGACGACATCGATGTTCCTGTGTCATGGACGGACGGTATTTCTGAACCGAAAACTCCTACAATAAATTCGGAATCTTCACAACATGATTTGCTACTGAAAATTATATCTGAACTCGAAAGTAAAAATTTTATACTAAGTGAGAATGCATCATTGCTAAAATATAAGATATCAGTACTTGAAAATAAAATTTTTGAAAAAGATGAAATAATAAATGAGCTCAAAAAAAAAGTAAACAAACCAGGGAAGATCGCCGATACAGTTCAATCAGGTGGAAATAAATCTCATATGAAGAGACTGCAACTGCCTGCTGCAACTAGTGCTCCAATTGTTCCTGTTGCTGAACAAACCGATGATCTCACAGTTACAGTTCCCCGTACATTCGCCAGTGTTACAAATAAACAAGCAATCGAGAATAACATAACCCCTTGCTTGTTAGATAATTTAGAAATCTCAGCTACAAAGCCTAGTGTTGGAAATAATAAATTAGTTAATGAAAATTCAATTCATTTGGCTACTGAATGGAAAACAGTTTCAAATAAAAACCGTAAAAGAAGTCCACGTAAACCCCTAGTTGTTGGGAATTTTACTGGATCGGCTGCTGTTGAAGGAATCGTGAAATACAAGGCCCTACATGTTACTAATTTAAAACCCTCCACTAGTGTGACAGACCTCAAAGAGTTTCTTCAAGGTAATTTTACTGATGTGAGGTGTGAAGCACTCAAGTCCCGCTATCCAGAAAGTTATACTTCTTTCAAAGTTCTCATCCCGCATGATGAATATGATAAAATAAAAATAGACTCAAATTGGCCAAAGGGATGCACTGTTCATAATTTTTACCAACGCAAGAAAACATACCAAAACAGTTGATACAGGATCAGTCAATAGTGAAAAGAGATCATGGGTTGAAGATTTTACAACTGAATGTTCAATCTTTGTCGAATAAAATTAACAAACTAGCGCTATTATGTGACGAAAAATTACCTGATATCGTCAGTATTGCTGAACATTGGTGTGGTATCAACAGTATCTCATCTATGGTCATTCCAGGCTATAAATTGGTTTCATCGTTCTACAGACCTGCTAGACAGCATGGTGGATCAGCGATATATGCCAGGATTGGACTACATATAAGTGATTTGCGAGTTTCTGATTTTTCGGATGAAATGGAATGTGAGTTATGTGCAGTGAAGTGTGTTCTTGGAGGTATTAAGGTGGGTCTAATCAGTGTCTATAGACCTCCCTCAGGAAGTATTCACGTCTTCCTGGATAAAATTTCCTATGTTTTACAACACTGCTTAAAATTGGTCGACTACATATTTCTCTGTGGAGATTTGAATATTGACTTTCTCGATAATGGTTGCAGACTCAAACTGCTCCTCTTGGAATTATTGGATTGTTACAATCTGAATGTTACCAATCTTGAACCAACCAGAGTATTCGTTAATAGAAATGGTCATCTTTCGTCAACAAAACTTGATTATATACTAACAAATTATGACCTTAGTTTTTGTGATACAAAAGTTTTTGTTACCCACATTGGCGATCATAAGGCATTATTATTATTTGAGGGCAGATTTTCAGATATGTCTGGCTTACCGAAATCCAATACAATAATTAACAAATTATGTAGAAACATTTCATCACATAACTTGTGTGAATTCAGTTTATTAGTGTCTAACGCATGTTTTGACTCTGTTTATTCATATTGTAACCAATTAAGTGTTTTTCCTCTCTTCAGAGATCTGTTAGTTACTAGCTTCAGTCGGAGAGGTGGTCGGGGTTAATAGGTTGTAGTTAGCCCGGAACCTATTTTCAAAATAGAAAGCAATTTCGAAGGCTTTGGTTCCCACACAAAAACAAATTTATCCACTTTCAGAGATTTATTAATAAGATAGACTAAATTGCTCAAATTAGAATAAAAAGTTAAGAGTGAAATATTGAAAAATAGCTGCTTACAATTGGATTTAAACAATGAAAATTATTATGAATAGCTTCGAAGCGCAATGTCTCAAATGCAAAATGAAATAGAGCATACGAAATTATATAAATTGGATATCGAATGAAATAACAAAATATATAACAGAATACTTCCATTAGCAATTAAAATCCAGGTGAAGTGCTCCTATGCAGGAAGAACCATCTGATTTGGTACGATACTGTACACAGCACCATATAAGGATTTCCAGGTTCTGATCACCACAGTTTTCAGGTGTGATTGATTCTTCGAAGTTGGATGTTGGTCAACGAAGTTCAACTTCGAAATATAAATCGAAAATCTGGGCTTCACCCAAAAACTCAATTTTTAATTGAGTTTCACTAAACCAATAGAAACTATGAAATACTAACTAAATCTCAAAATTTAATACCAAAAAATATCTATATCAAGAACTCAACTCTGATGACTTATTTCATTCACCAGACAAAGCAGAAAAAAAAGAATAAAATCTTCGAATAACCGATTAATATCTTATCAGATTGAAAACATGCGCCCATCTGCAAATCTGAATTCTTCGATACACGTACAAATGCAGTGGCGGTACAACAAATATGTAATGAATAAATTTGAATTTCAAAAAGAAAAAATTGTAACGATCGTATCGTTACACATCTCCTCTACCCACCCAAAAAAAAAAAAAAAATCAGTGCATAAAACCCTGAAAGTGGAAAAAATTTTAATTAATTTTTAAATATTGAAATAGAAATTAATGGAATGCTAGATGGTCAGCAAACCTATTGGACAGTGCGCTACAGGAAGTTTGTGTCTGTATCCTCTTCAGTCCAAATAAAAAAATATATTACTTATGGGCATTACAATATATAAAAGATATTTGTCCCCACACCAGATTTCTGAACAAAATATACAATTACAACAACGAATCACAAATAATTCAAAGATATTTCATGATGGATACCTCTCAATGATATGAGTAGCTAAAAAGAGAACAGTTCTACGGTTCTTCTTTAATTTGGTTTGAAAAAGTTCTAAAATTAACCACTCAGTGAACAGTTCAAGGTTGGCAGTATATAGCTTCAAGAAACTATACACAACCAACCTGACTCTCCTCCCTACCTCCCTTTTCATTATAATTTATAACCCACGACAAAATAGGACATCAGATCAGAACGACATTAAAAGGTAGAAAGAACAACAAAAAAAACTAAAGTTGGGCGCCAGTGAGATACTATCTCACACTCAAAATACTACATAGCTAATCTATTCGAATCAATTACAAAACGAGAAAATCTGAAAATATTGTGAATTTAAACAAAAGCAGCTGAAAAATCTATCTAAAAATAGTTTCACTGAATAGTTCAATCGCTTCTGACAAATTTCGGACAGACAGAATATTTATGCAAGTTATAAACTCACTTACATACTCAAGCATAATCTCTACGCCAAAATAACCGAAAATCTGAGAATTCAATATTTAACTGAGAGCCCCAGCTAAAGCTGTCCGTCCAAGTTTATCAATTGAGAAAATTCAAAAATAAAAAAAATAAAACACTAAGCTGAAAATCAAATAAATGACCTCAACACACACAAAAAATATGAACTAATTAAAAAAATGAAAATTATATTAGGTACTAATAATTGTCGTTCTGATCATCAGTGCCACTATCACTAATATCTAACTTCAAATGGCTAACATGAAAATTACCCAAGTCATTTCCATTGAGATCCCTCAAATTGTATACCAAGGGTGAAAGAACTCTATGAACAACACAAGGAATATACTTAGGTGCTAATTTAGAGGAAAAATCATTAGCTGCATTGGATAACATAAAATTCTTCTTCCAAACCCTGTCTCCCACTCGGAATCTGACATCCCTACGTCTTAAATTATATCTACCCTTATTTAACTCATGCGAATGCAACAACCGCTTTCTGACATCCTCGAGTAGTTCAGGGACTTTAAGCTGAACTTCGGGGTCTAATATATTCCTAGAAATTTCTATGAAATTATTATCTCTTTCCGAAATCTTTCCATAGAATGAACCATCAGTTGGGACGTTCCTCATAAAACATAAATATGAAGGGGATAACTTAGTGACCTCATGTTTAGCCAGGCGAATAGCTTGTGCTATTTGATGGATATTTTCGTCCCAGAGTTTGTGATCATCCCGTATATAAGATCTTATAGCAGTTACAATAGTCTTATTAACTCTTTCAGTTGGGTTCGCCTGTGGAAAATATCGAGCATTGAACCAAATTTTCTGTACTTTATATTTATTCATCAAATTTTTGAATTCACTAGAAATAAACTGAGGTCCGTTATCGGCAACGAAAATTTGAGGTACTCCGAATATCAAAAATACATTATATTCTAGGAATTTCACGATAGACTTACTAGTTGCTTTCGCTAAGGGATGTATGAAGACAAATTTAGTGAACCAGTCAGTTACTACTAAAAGATATCTATTGCCGCTTTTCGATCTAGGATAAGGTCCTAATAAATCAGCCGATATTAATTGAAATGGAAAACGTATGTCCCTATTTTTGCCCATAAGTCCTGCCTGAGGAAGATTACTACTTTTACAAGAAGCACAGACTTTACAGTTCAAAATATAGTTTCTCACGTGTTTCCTCATTCTTGGCCAATAATATAGTTGTGATATACGTGACAATGTTTTATAAATACCCAAATGAGCAGCAAGAGGATCATCATGATACATATTCATGACTTCTTTCCTATGAGGACTTGGAATGACAATTTTCCACTCTGGAGAATCGTCACAAAGTCTAGATTGAGGAAGTATATGTTTGTATAAAACTTCACCTTCTACTTTGAAATCAGGATACTTTTGAGGATTTTTCTGGACTTCACACAGCATCCGTCGATACCAAGTGTCAGTTTTCATATCCTTCAGATCCAGCACAGCAATCTCGTCTTTATGGCTTTCCGGAATTCTGGATAGAGAATCTGCCACCTTATTGAGAGAGCCGCTTCTATGGACGATATCAAACTTATGTTGTGACAACTTTGTTATCCATCTGGCTAAACGTGGAGATGGATCCTTCATCGAATTCAACCACTTTAAGGATGAATGATCAGTGATAACAGTAAATTCAGTACCTTCAATGTAAGGTCTGAATTTGTCGATAGAGAAAACTATACCCAATAGTTCCTTCTCTGTAGTGGTATAATTTCTTTGGCATTTGTTAAGGGACTTACTACAGTAAGCTATAGGATGCTCAAAGCCATTTTCTTCCTGGAATAAAACTCCTCCTACTCCATAATTACTAGCATCAGCAGCAACGAAGAAACGTTTTGAGAAGTCAGGACTGGCAAGTATTGGAGCAGTAGTCAACATTTTCTTAATGTTTGTGAATGCTTCATCGGCCTCCGTTGTCCAAACAATAGGTTGCCCCTTCTTTCTTCCTTTGAGAAGATCGGTGATAGGAGCGCAGATTGTTGAGCTATTCTCCAAAAATCTCCTGTAATACCCAATTAAACCAATTAATCGTCTGACTTGAGTAGTATTTGTAGGAGTGGGATATTCTAATACTGCTTGAACTTTATCGGGGTCTGTTCTCAGCCCATCCTTATCCACAACAAAACCAAGGAAATTCAATGAAGACCGACAAAATTTACATTTATCGAAATTAACAGTCAAGTTAGCGTTACTAAGCTTTGAGTACAGTTCTTTCAACACACGAATATGAGTTTCGAAATCTGGGGTTACTACAATAATATCATCAATATAATAAAATACATAAGGTTCCAATGAAGGACCTATAACTCTATCCATTAACCTACACATAGCTTGGGCGCTATTATTCAAACCGAAACATACAACTTTAAAGCAGAAGAGACCTCTACCAGGAATAGCAAAAGTTGTTTTCAATTGAGATTCTTCGTCTAAAGGAATTTGGAAGAAGGCTTGTTTCAAATCTAACGAGGAAAGATATTGTGCATCTCGAACTTTGCTGATAATAGAATCTATTAAGGGCATAGGATAACTATCCGGCAACGTGATAGAATTTAACTTACGACCGTCGAAGCACACCCTATATGAACCGTCCTTCTTTTTGACTAACCACAAAGGACTTAACCACGGAGAACATTCAGTTACCGGTCTGATTATGTCCAATTTCAACATCTCGTCTACCTCATTATTCAAAATCTTCAACATAGCTGGAGACAAAGGATATTGCCTCTGCTTTATTGGTTTCGAACCCTGGGTGTCTATGTGATGGGTGTATAAATGAGTTTTACCAATTTTATCTTTAGGGCTGATATTCTCGAACAAATTGACAACACTATCGAGTTGAGCTTTTTGCTCTTTAGTCAGAGATTCAGTGCCATGTATAGCACGAATCGCAGAAATATTCAACATTTCTGAATTGAATGAATTATCCCTAAAATCTATGGACAGTTCAAAACATCGGATAAAGTCCATCCCCAAAATTAATTTGTGCGTAATAGAAGGAACAACCAAAAGTTTTATCGTTTTCGATGTACCCTCTAAACAAATAGGAACATGAATAAAACCTAGTGTGTTCTGCTCTTGTCCATCTGCTGTCGAGACCTGAACAGATACATCATAATTCAAGGACAAATTATATTTCTTCAACAAAAAGAGAGCCGAATTACCCAGGATTGAAACGTTGCTCCCACTGTCCAACAAAGCTGTTACCGAATCATTGAATACTTTAACCGATATGTAAGGACGATTATCACCAAATTTATTAGCCAAAACTGGACTCATCTCAACAGGATGACATTTTGAAGACTTCAAGTCCGAAAGAGGTGGTTTTGTTGGTATAACTTTGTTACCATAAAAATTTTCAACTGTGATGAGCCATTCACGCCACCCTCTCCTTTCAGACTCGAAATCTATATGAATTACTTGGTCCCGTTCTGAACTTTGTTGGCAGGCTTTGCTTTTTCTCCCGAAGGTCCTGCAACGTCTGCCTGATTGCAGTACCTGCTCGCGTTTTTTGAACAGTTAGGGCAGTTACGTTTGGTAAAATCAACTTTTCCGCATAAAAAGCAAAACTTCCTCATTTCTTTTTGACAATCCGAAAAAACATGCCCTGACATATTACAATTCCAGCATTTTACATTAGAAGAAATTGCGGAGACAATAGTCCTTCTAGGACCTCATTCATTGCTGTATCCCGTTACCGGAAATAAATCTACAAAAAGAAGAAGAAAAAAAAAAAAAAAAAAAAAAAAAAAATTGGAACAGACTTGTAACTTCTTAGTGCTAGTTGCGATTGTGTGCCCTCCTGTGACTAAAGAGACCCAACCGTGACCTGCAGATCCTTCCACACTCAGGGCATGGATAGTCTCCAACCAGATCTGGCCGCCGCTGTATCCTTCTCGATTCTCCATTATAACTGTGGACCAAAGACCTCCACTGTGACCTGTCTAACGCTAGTTGTTCCCAGTTATGATTAGCATTAACTGATTTTAGGGATTGATGTAGTGTATCCTTAAACCGCTTATACTGGCCTCCTGGTTTCCGGGCTCCCTCAGTGAGTTCGCCGTATAGAGCTATTTTGGGGAGTCTTGTGTCTTGCATCCTCAGAATGTGGCCGCTCCATCTGAGTCGGGCCCTCGTTACTTGAGTCTCAATTGTTGTACAACTCGCGCGCTGCAAGACTTCTGCATTCGAAACTTTGTGGAACCATCTGATGTGCATTATCTGTCTTAGATGACGTTGCTGCGTCTGTTCAAGCTGTTTAATATGTCGCCTGTAGGGAGTCCAGCTTTCGCTTCCGTAAAGAAGCGTTGGGAGGACCACTGCTCTGTAAACAGCTGTCTTGGTCTTCAGATTGAGGTCGTGATTCTGGAACACTCTGTCCTTCAGCTTCCAGAATGCCCGTGATGCCGAATTGATACGGTTGTGTATTTCCGTGTCAAGGTTAGCCCTAGTATTTATGAAGCTTCCCAAGTATTTGAACTGCTCGACCTGTTCTAGAGTTTCATTGTCCAGGCTGATATCTGTTTGAAGGCTTTCTGGCGGACTTACCAGGATTTTGGTCTTGTCAATATTGAGTCTAAGGCCTAAAGCTTCGTATATATGTTTATAGGTGTCCATCATTATCTGTAGATCCTCTGAGCTGCTAGCGATGAGTGAACAGTCGTCTGCATATTGAAGTTCCGTGATAAACTTAAAACGGGTTTTTGCTCTGAGGCGCTTCAGGTTAAACAGGCCTCCATCAAATCTGAATCTTATCCCAACACCTCTTACGGGCATGCTCATGTCAGCAATTATCGATACAGCTATGGCGAAAATATTGAACAGTAAAGGCGCTAATACGCAGCCTTGTTTTATTCCAGAGTTGGTTGAGAAATGGTCGGTTGTAGAGCCATTATGCTGTATTCTAGCGGTGTTGTTGGTATGAAGGCTTTTACACACTGCCAGGAATTTTTCGGGTACTCCTAGACGTGCCATGATTTTCCAGAGCGCTCTCCGATTCACCGAGTCGAATGCCTTGCTTAAATCGATGAAGGCTGTATAAATCCTTGATTGTTGTTCACGGGCCTTTTCTTGTAGCTGTCGCAGTGTAAAAATTAGGTCCACCGTACCTCGATTTGGTCGAAAGCCGCACTGGGATTCAGGTAAAAGCTTCTCTAAGAGTGGAACCAGACGATTAGCCATAATCTTCGAGAGAATTTTACTGGCCACATTAAGCAACGATATGCCCCTGTAATTGTTGCAATTCGACGTATCGCCTTTGTTCTTATAGAGGTTGATAACTAAAGCGTCTCTGAAGTCTTGTGGCACATCTCCCTGTTCCCAGATCTTGCGGAATAGTATTAGGAGACTATTGACAATGTCCTCATCCATGGCTTTGAATATCTCCGCCGGAATGCCGTCTAGACCAGGTGACTTATCATTTTTCATATTTTTAATCGCGCTTATGATTTCCGACATTGAAATTTGGTCATCAAGCGATGTCATCGGACTATACGCGGGAAGCAGGTCTAAAATGGATAAATCCGAGTCGTTATTTTGATTCAAGACCTGTGAGTAATGCTCCTTCCATCTTTCGAGAATTTTTCTATCATCAGTTAGAATAGCTCCATGAGCATCTCTTATAGGAAAGCTAGCTTTTCTGCTTGGACCGTAAACAGTTTTAATAGCTTCGAAAAAACGCCTGTAGTCATGGTTATCGGCGTAAGCTTGTATTTCCCTAGCTTTTTCTTTCCACCAGCTGTCCTTGATTTTTCTTATTTCTTGACGGACCTCGCGTTTTATGTTTATGAAACCTATTTGGGCTGCAACATCGCCAGGCTTGTTAATTGCGGTTTTCATCGCTTTGTGTTTTGCGTCCAAAAGGGGTGCGATATGAGTTTCGCTGTCGGCAAACCAGTCTGGGGATTTTCGGGAGCGTTCTGTGCCCAGTATTTCTTTCGCTGTATTTGTAAGGGATGACTTGAAACGGAGCCAATGAGTCTCAATGTCGTCGTTATAATCCGGTGGTGTTAGGTTATCTTTGACGGCAGCTGTGAATCTGTCCTTTGTAGAAGGGTTTTGTAGTTTGGATATTTGAAGGCGCTCTCTTAGATACTTCGGCTTGCGTTGGTATTTTGGGCGCATTGAGATTTTCATTCTCGAGATTACCAGCCTATGATCAGTCCAGCACTCCAGATCTGCTCTGGGTTTAGTGACCAACACCTCTTTCAGATCTTTCCTTCTCACGATCACATAGTCGAGGGTATGCCAATGCCCTGAGCGCGGGTGGCGCCAGGTCCCCCTTGAATTGGCTCTCGTAATAAAATAGGTGTTCGTTATACACAGATTGTGTTCTGCACAAAGAGCCAGCAGACGTTCTCCATTCGAATTGATGCTGTCTGTGCCGTGTTTCCCTATTATTCCCGGCCATAGTTCTGAGTCTTGACCTCTGCCCACTCTAGCGTTGAAGTCTCCAAGGAGAATAATTCGTTCCCGTTTTGGGATTTTACCCAATGTAGCAACGAGTGTTTCGTAAAAAGTGTCCTTTAAGTTGTCAGAGGAGTTCAAAGTGGGTGCGTATACTGCAATGATGTTCACAAACGTGTTATTCGCTGCAGGAAAACGTAGGGTCATTAGACGTTCTGAGATACCAACTGGATTTTCGGTAAGTTTGGCGGCCAGGTCGTTTCTAATGGCAAAGCCTACGCCATGTTGTCTGATTTCGCCTTCCGGCAAGCCTTTCCAGAAAAAAGTATACGCTTGTTCTACCAAGCTACCTTCGTCCGAAAAGCGTGTTTCGCTTAAAGCAACTATTGCAATGGATGTTCGTTGCAGTTCCTTATCGATTAGGGCAGTACGCCTCTCTGGTCGGTCGGCCTTGGGGTTGTCTAGCAAGGTTCTGACGTTCCATGCTGCAAAAGCTATGTGCTTTTCATTGGTGTTTGTTCGATGATTCACTCGTTCAGGCACCCTCCCCCGGAGATCCGAATGGGAGGGTATTTTACCTCCGGATACGAATTTTGTCCTGTTCGACTGATCCATCTTTTTGTAGGAGCTGCGTTAGAAGGTGTTCAAAAGCTGCACTGGTAACGCTGTCAGTGCAACTTTGGTTGCGGCTACGACTAGATTATCTTGTGGCACAGGTATCCTGAGACGACAAGGTCTGAGACGTAACTTGAGCAACGCAGAGAGCCATTTCCTGCTCAAGCAAATGTTTAGGCTACGTAATTGTGGGAAACAGAGTTATACCGCTCATGTTCGGTCGCCAGAGCCTCGTTCGTAAGAACAGGGTGCACCGCGAGTAGGTGAGGTTGGCATTTGAGAGGAGAGGCTATAAAACGCATCCTTTCCCCTTACACCCCCCTTCTAGGACCTGAAGGAAGATTGAGTGACAGAACATCTTCAACTTTTTTACAAAGGGAAGTTAAATCCGTAATAGTCTCAACATCCTGAAAAACTAAAGCTTTCACATAATCGGGTAATAAATTATTTTTTATGATTCCAACAATCTCCTTTTCAGAAGGTGGAGAATTTAATCTATTGAATTGACATTCCATATCTGTGATGAACATAGTTACTGATTCTCTAATTGATTGCTTTCTTGACTTGATCTCGGCTAACTTAATTTCATCATGACTACTATGAAGAAAAGTCGATTTTAGTTTAGAAACTAGATCAGACCAATCACTAAATCTATTCTTCAGAAAGTTATTATGCCACCACGTCCAAGCATCACCTTCAAAAAGATCGGCAGCTGAATCAAAAAGATCGGCATTATCACAACCCCTTGAAGATTTTAACGAGTCAATCAATTCTAAAAAAGATAATAAATCTTCTTTTCCAGAAAATTTCTTTATACCCCATTTATAAACTGGGACCTTTTTAGTAGGCACCGAGAAACCTGCTGCACTATGATGAGTTGGAGTTGATGATTGTAATGGATTGTTATTTTGTGATGAATGAGATGGCGATTGAACAATTGGAACTCTATTAACATGCCTATCAGAAAGATCCGCTTCCAAAATTAATACTCTTTTCAAAAGTTCTTGTTTAACATTGTTTTCAGATTCTGATTGTGCGAACAACCTCGAAATTCGCCCTGTCGCGTGAGTTATTCTAGACTCCAACTTTTTATCATCATCAGAAGATTTATCACTAAGATGTTGCAGCAAAGCTTCAATGTCATTTAAAGTATCACCAATTTCTTTAACATTCTCATCAAACTTATATGTGTCTGATATCTCAACAAAACTCCTGTCGGAATTTTCCTGAGATAAAAGACCTCTTAAAACTTTCCGTTTTTCCTGAACAGTAGTGGGGGGAACAATACCTCTTATTGATATTTCATAGGTTAGTTCGAAACTTCTCAAATGATTTGGATTTAATTTAACCATAATGAAGACTAAAGTGAAGAATGCTGTGGGGACAAATACCAGCTGAGATAATAGCTTGTCGTGCTATCTTTTGCAATGTGAAAAAGATACCTATGGATATGTGATTGTGTGAGGAGCCTTCAAAATTGCAGAAATTTTAACAAAGGATGCAAAATACGAAAAATTCGCCCCACGTTGGGCGCCAAAAATTGTGTAACCAATTAAGTGTTTTTCCTCTCTTCAGAGATCTGTTAGTTACTAGCTTCAGTCGGAGAGGTGGTCGGGGTTAATAGGTTGTAGTTAGCCCGGAACCTATTTTCAAAATAGAAAGCAATTTCGAAGGCTTTGGTTCCCACACAAAAACAAATTTATCCACTTTCAGAGATTTATTAATAAGATAGACTAAATTGCTCAAATTAGAATAAAAAGTTAAGAGTGAAATATTGAAAAATAGCTGCTTACAATTGGATTTAAACAATGAAAATTATTATGAATAGCTTCGAAGCGCAATGTCTCAAATGCAAAATGAAATAGAGCATACGAAATTATATAAATTGGATATCGAATGAAATAACAAAATATATAACAGAATACTTCCATTAGCAATTAAAATCCAGGTGAAGTGCTCCTATGCAGGAAGAACCATCTGATTTGGTACGATACTGTACACAGCACCATATAAGGATTTCCAGGTTCTGATCACCACAGTTTTCAGGTGTGATTGATTCTTCGAAGTTGGATGTTGGTCAACGAAGTTCAACTTCGAAATATAAATCGAAAATCTGGGCTTCACCCAAAAACTCAATTTTTAATTGAGTTTCACTAAACCAATAGAAACTATGAAATACTAACTAAATCTCAAAATTTAATACCAAAAAATATCTATATCAAGAACTCAACTCTGATGACTTATTTCATTCACCAGACAAAGCAGAAAAAAAAGAATAAAATCTTCGAATAACCGATTAATATCTTATCAGATTGAAAACATGCGCCCATCTGCAAATCTGAATTCTTCGATACACGTACAAATGCAGTGGCGGTACAACAAATATGTAATGAATAAATTTGAATTTCAAAAAGAAAAAATTGTAACGATCGTATCGTTACAATATAGTGATGTAAATTTGACTTATAATTGTTTCATCGATATTATTAAGTACTGTTTAGACACAGCTTGTCCGTTAAGATACCGCACCATTTCAAGCTCTTCAAAATTAGGATAAGTAACTTTGGAGGTAAAAATGGCTAGTGAGAGCTTGAAGAATTTATATTGGCTCCATATGAATGTCAAAACCCAACAAACGTTTGATATGTACAAGAACGCGAAAAAACAATATAATATGCTAATTCAAAATTCTAAACTTGCATATCATACAAAACTCATATGCTCATCCGACAACCAGAGCAGAGCAGTCTGGAACATTGTCAATCAGGAGACCGGCAGGAAGCTCAGCGCTCGGGATCATGTTAATTTGAACGTCGATGGCGTACTGGTGTCTGATGGTGTTCTTGTGGCTGAGACATTTGCTGATTATTTCTCATCCATAGCACAAAAGTGCCTTGAGGCTAAATACGGCCGTTTCTTGTCTCTCATGTGTACAACTCTATCCCTGCATGATGATTCGTTTTTCTTTCATCCAGTTGATAAAAAAGAAGTAATTGACACAACTAAGTCATTGAAAAATAAAAAAAGTGTCGGTGCCGACTACATCTCTGTCAAGATCTTAAACTCAATATCTGAGTTCATTGCTGAACCTTTTTCTCACATAATAAATCTCTCAATTTCTACTGGTATCTTCCCTGAGAAGCTGAAGTTTGCGACAATTATTCCAGTGCATAAGAGAAATGATGTGGAGGATGTCTCAAATTATAGACCTATCTCTATTCTTAGTGTTCTCTCCAAAGTTATTGAAAGAATAGTCCTAAATCGCATGACCAATTTTCTTAATAAATTCAACCTATTAACTAGTTGTCAACATGGCTTCAGAACACAGAGATCTACTCAGAGCGCTGCGATTGACTTCTTTGAATATGTCTATGAGTCCTTGGATAGGGGTCTTTATGTGGCAGGTCTTTTTTTCGACCTCTCCCGTGCCTTTGACTGCATTACATTCAAGTTCATATTGAATAAACTTTATCACCTCGGTTTCCGGGGAGTCTTCCTCGACTGGTTATCCAGTTTCATAACGAATCGTGTTAGGTCAGTGAAGGTAGGTGGCTGTTGGTCGTCTAGTCGCATAAATGAGCTAGGTGTTCCTCAGGGCTCAATATTAGGGCCGCTACTCTTCCTTCTTTTTGTCAATGACCTACCCAAACATCTGGTCCTGACTCTAGTTCGTTTAGTCATTTTTGTTGACGATTTGTCTATTGCTGTGTCCGCACAGACGATTGATGAACTCAAGAGTGTATGTGAATCTCTTATAGGACAGTTTGAGAACTGGTGCAGAATGAATGCCTTAATCATAAACATCGATAAGACTGAGAGTCTTCTCTTCACATTACGTAACTCTACTGTATGCTCATTTGACTTATACCATGGGAATGAGACCTTGAAATCAAAGAAAATTGTTAAATTCTTGGGAGTGTTCGTGGATGACAGGTTGAGGTGGTGTCATCATGTAGATCAAATTTGTAAAAAGATGAGCACTGCTTACTATGCTATCAGCCGTATAAAAGATACTCTTCCTCAACAATCAGTAATTAGTGTATATTATAGCTTAGTCTATAGTCATATGTCCTATTGCATACTTGTTTGGGGTAACTCAATTGATTTTGATAGAATTTTACTATCTCAAAAACGCATAATACGTTTGATTTTTGGCCTTCATCCTCGTACATCTTGCCGGCCTGTGTTTGTTGCCCAGAATATACTTACTGCACCTTGTATATATATCTTCAATGCCCTAATGTACGTCAAAAGTAATCAAAGCAGATTCGACAAACTTTCAAGTTTTCATAGCTATTCCACCAGAAATACTGAGACCATTTCTATTCCATTGCACAGAACCACAAAATTCCAATCATCTATCTTATATAGTGGAATTAAACTTCACAATCATTTGCCATTCAAGGTACGGGCAATGGGTGGACGAGGGTTCAGAACGACGGTGAGGAATTTGTTGATAAAAAAGGCTTATTACAGTATCAATGAGTATTTATGTGATTCCATTATTGTGTAGTTTACAAACTTGATGTAAAGCTGACTTGTCCTATACATTGAATGTCGAACAGGATCAATAAATTATTATTATTATTATTATTATTACTCACTGTTCTGAGGTTTTACTCACTGTTTCGGGAATTCACTCACTGTCCGGTTAATGTCTCTCACCTCAGTTGTTTCCTGGTAGATTCTGAACGGTCCCTGCTCGTTGCGCCATTTTTGTAACGGGGTTTTCCTCGGTGTACTCAAGCGCCAGCTATTCTTTAAGGGAGAATAGCAAACCTACCCTGGCAGCTACTAGCCGGAGACAAGGTTCCCTGGTGTCTAGGGTGTTAGCGACGCACAATGATAGGCAGAATCAACGTATACAACTTTTATTTGTCGATTCGTAAAAGGGAAACACAAATGGCACTATCACAAAATTTTTACAGTGACTCGAAATCGGTGAGATTTACAGGGGCAAGACGGACGGAATAACACTGGATCCGATCTCAAACGTTCATTCATTCATTCATTGCTGTATCCCGTTACCGGAAATAAATCTACAAAAAGAAGAAGAAAAAAAAAAAAAAATTGGAACAGACTTGTAACTTCTTAGTGCTAGTTGCGATTGTGTGCCCTCCTGTGACTAAAGAGACCCAACCGTGACCTGCAGATCCTTCCACACTCAGGGCATGGATAGTCTCCAACCAGATCTGGCCGCCGCTGTATCCTTCTCGATTCTCCATTATAACTGTGGACCAAAGACCTCCACTGTGACCTGTCTAACGCTAGTTGTTCCCAGTTATGATTAGCATTAACTGATTTTAGGGATTGATGTAGTGTATCCTTAAACCGCTTATACTGGCCTCCTGGTTTCCGGGCTCCCTCAGTGAGTTCGCCGTATAGAGCTATTTTGGGGAGTCTTGTGTCTTGCATCCTCAGAATGTGGCCGCTCCATCTGAGTCGGGCCCTCGTTACTTGAGTCTCAATTGTTGTACAACTCGCGCGCTGCAAGACTTCTGCATTCGAAACTTTGTGGAACCATCTGATGTGCATTATCTGTCTTAGATGACGTTGCTGCGTCTGTTCAAGCTGTTTAATATGTCGCCTGTAGGGAGTCCAGCTTTCGCTTCCGTAAAGAAGCGTTGGGAGGACCACTGCTCTGTAAACAGCTGTCTTGGTCTTCAGATTGAGGTCGTGATTCTGGAACACTCTGTCCTTCAGCTTCCAGAATGCCCGTGATGCCGAATTGATACGGTTGTGTATTTCCGTGTCAAGGTTAGCCCTAGTGTTTATGAAGCTTCCCAAGTATTTGAACTGCTCGACCTGTTCTAGAGTTTCATTGTCCAGGCTGATATCTGTTTGAAGGCTTTCTGGCGGACTTACCAGGATTTTGGTCTTGTCAATATTGAGTCTAAGGCCTAAAGCTTCGTATATATGTTTATAGGTGTCCATCATTATCTGTAGATCCTCTGAGCTGCTAGCGATGAGTGAACAGTCGTCTGCATATTGAAGTTCCGTGATAAACTTAGTACGGGTTTTTGCTCTGAGGCGCTTCAGGTTAAACAGGCCTCCATCAAATCTGAATCTTATCCCAACACCTCTTACGGGCATGCTCATGTCAGCAATTATCGATACAGCTATGGCGAAAATATTGAACAGTAAAGGCGCTAATACGCAGCCTTGTTTTATTCCAGAGTTGGTTGAGAAATGGTCGGTTGTAGAGCCATTATGCTGTATTCTAGCGGTGTTGTTGGTATGAAGGCTTTTACACACTGCCAGGAATTTTTCGGGTACTCCTAGACGTGCCATGATTTTCCAGAGTGCTCTCCGATTCACCGAGTCGAATGCCTTGCTTAAATCGATGAAGGCTGTATAAATCCTTGATTGTTGTTCACGAGCCTTTTCTTGTAGCTGTCGCAGTGTAAAAATTAGGTCCACCGTACCTCGATTTGGTCGAAAGCCGCACTGGGATTCAGGTAAAAGCTTCTCTAAGAGTGGAACCAGACGATTAGCCATAATCTTCGAGAGAATTTTACTGGCCACATTAAGCAACGATATGCCCCTGTAATTGTTGCAATTCGACGTATCGCCTTTGTTCTTATAGAGGTTGATAACTAAAGCGTCTCTGAAGTCTTGTGGCACATCTCCCTGTTCCCAGATCTTGCGGAATAGTATTAGGAGACTATTGACAATGTCCTCATCCATGGCTTTGAATATCTCAGCCGGAATGCCGTCTAGACCAGGTGACTTATCATTTTTCATATTTTTAATCGCGCTTATGATTTCCGACATTGAAATTTCGTCATCAAGCGATGTCATCGGACTATACGCGGGAAGCAGGTCTAAAATGGATAAATCCGAGTCGTTATTTTGATTCAAGACCTGTGAGTAATGCTCCTTCCATCTTTCGAGAATTTTTCTATCATCAGTTAGAATAGCTCCATGAGCATCTCTTATAGGAAAGCTAGCTTTTCTGCTTGGACCGTAAACAGTTTTAATAGCTTCGAAAAAACGCCTGTAGTCATGGTTATCGGCGTAAGCTTGTATTTCCCTAGCTTTTTCTTTCCACCAGCTGTCCTTGATTTTTCTTATTTCTTGACGGACCTCGCGTTTCATGTTTATGAAACCTATTTGGGCTGCAACATCGCCAGGCTTGTTAATTGCGGTTTTCATCGCTTTGTGTTTTGCGTCCAAAAGGGGTGCGATATGAGTTTCGCTGTCGGCAAACCAGACTGGGGATTTTCGGGAGCGTTCTGTGCCCAGTATTTCTTTCGCTGTATTTGTAAGGGATGACTTGAAACGGAGCCAATGAGTCTCAATGTCGTCGTTATAATCCGGTGGTGTTAGGTTATCTTTGACGGCAGCTGTGAATCTGTCCTTTGTAGAAGGGTTTTGTAGTTTGGATATTTGAAGGCGCTCTCTTAGATACTTCGGCTTGCGTTGGTATTTTGGGCGCATTGAGATTTTCATTCTCGAGATTACCAGCCTATGATCAGTCCAGCACTCCAGATCTGCTCTGGGTTTAGTGACCAACACCTCTTTCAGATCTTTCCTTCTCACGATCACATAGTCGAGGGTATGCCAATGCCCTGAGCGCGGGTGGCGCCAGGTCCCCCTTGAATTGGCTCTCGTAATAAAATAGGTGTTCGTTATACACAGATTGTGTTCTGCACAAAGAGCCAGCAGACGTTCTCCATTCGAATTGATGCTGTCTGTGCCGTGTTTCCCTATTATTCCCGGCCATAGTTCTGAGTCTTGACCTCTGCCCACTCTAGCGTTGAAGTCTCCAAGGAGAATAATTCGTTCCCGTTTTGGGATTTTACCCAATGTAGCAACGAGTGTTTCGTAAAAAGGGTCCTTTAAGTTGTCAGAGGAGTTCAAAGTGGGTGCGTATACTGCAATGATGTTCACAAACGTGTTATTCGCTGCAGGAAAACGTAGGGTCATTAGACGTTCTGAGATACCAACTGGATTTTCGGTAAGTTTGGCGGCCAGGTCGTTTCTAATGGCAAAGCCTACGCCATGTTGTCTGATTTCGCCTTCCGGCAAGCCTTTCCAGAAAAAAGTATACGCTTGTTCTACCAAGCTACCTTCGTCCGAAAAGCGTGTTTCGCTTAAAGCAACTATTGCAATGGATGTTCGTTGCAGTTCCTTATCGATTAGGGCAGTACGCCTCTCTGGTCGGTCGGCCTTGGGGTTGTCTAGCAAGGTTCTGACGTTCCATGCTGCAAAAGCTATGTGCTTTTCATTGGTGTTTGTTCGATGATTCACTCGCTCAGGCACCCTCCCCTGGAGATCCGAATGGGAGGGTATTTTACCTCCGGATACGAATTTTGTCCTGTTCGACTGATCCATCTTTTTGTAGGAGCTGCGTTAGAAGGTGTTCAAAAGCTGCACTGGTAACGCTGTCAGTGCAACTTTGGTTGCGGCTACGACTAGATTATCTTGTGGCACAGGTATCCTGAGACGACAAGGTCTGAGACGTAACTTGAGCAACGCAGAGAGCCATTTCCTGCTCAAGCCAATGTTTAGGCTACGTAATTGTGGGAAACAGAGTTATACCGCTCATGTTCGGTCGCCAGAGCCTCGTTCGTAAGAACAGGGTGCACCGCGAGTAGGTGAGGTTGGCATTTGAGAGGAGAGGCTATAAAACGCATCCTTTCCCCTTACACCCCTCAAACGTTATACGGGAGTTAACGGACTAGTTCGCCAGCCAGAACCTGAGACGTACACTTGACGGACAGATATCGGACTTCAGCCAGGTTAGGGGATGAAAGACGGCACAGAATTACGACGGCTCACCCTTAGGCTCGTTCGGCACTCCCCGGGTATCCACACCAGCAGAATGCCTCCCTATCCGTAGGGGTGAACACAGGAACGTGTGTGACGGGGTTTTCCTCGGCGGACTCGAGCGCCAGCTATTCTTTAAGGGAGAATAGCAAACCTACCCTGGCAGCTACTAGCCGGTGACAGGGTTCCCTGGTGTCTAGGGTGTTAGCGACGCACAATGATAGGCAGAATCAACGTGTACAACTTTTATTCGTCGAAAAGGGGAACACAAATAGCACTACTACAAAATTTTACAGTGATTCGAAATCGGTGTGATTTACAGGGACAAGACGGACGGAATAGCACGGGATCCGATCTTAAACGTTATACGGGGGTTAACGGACTTGTTCGCCAGCCAGAACCTGAGACGTACACTTGACGGACAGATATCGGACCTCAGCCAGGTTAGGGGATGAAAGACGGCACAGATTCACAACAGCTCACCCCTAGTTGCGCTCTTCGCCCCCTGAGTATCCACGCCAGCGGGGTTCTTCGATAGCAACTGAAGTGAGCGTCGAAACAACGGGGAAGGAAAGAGGGTTAGCCACTCCAAAGTGCCTCCGCACCCCCTGAGTATCCACGCCAGCCGGGTGCTTTAGCAATAGGGGTGGAACTTAACCCGGGGTAGGAAGGGATAAAGGAAGGTTTTCTGCCACTCCAAAGTGCCTCCGCACCCCCTGAGTATCCACGCCAGCGGGGTGCTTTAGCAGTAGGGGTGGAACTGAAACCGGGGTAGGAAGGGATGAAGGGAGGCTGAAGTTCCAATATTGTATAAAAGAAAATAACGGCGTGTCGTCTTACCTTTGGCTTGGCCACTTGCACTCGTCAATTTTATAATCACCCACTATAGTGAAGAGGAAAAAAATAAAGGAAAATAAAGTATACTCTGAATCGAATCCAAGAAAAAAATGAAAAGCAACTCTGAGTCTTTAACGGCGGACGGCACTTATTAAACGTGAACGGCAGGTAAATTTATCGTCAATTAAGCACAAGTGAAACAATCAAGTAAAAATCGTAAGTGAAGTGGCCTGCGGGGGAACATCTGATTTTATACCCACAGGGGGGGGTGCGGAAATCAGATGTGCCCGACAGTCGAAATTCGGTAAATTTGCGTCGATGAAAACGTCTTTATTTCGACTTATCTGTGCTAGCGAACAAAAAACTCGGTTATCTTCTAATTCAGAATGTTTTATACGGTGCGACATCGTTTTTAGGAAATAAAAACGGAATAAAAACGGTCGGTATGTTTACAATTCCGAACGATGTCGGAATCCTGAATTGGAAATTCGAAAAGATTTCTCGGAGAATTAATTCAAAATAAAATTATTTAAAAATGAAAACTAAAATAATTATTCTAAAATGAGGGGGTAGGTTTAAAAACTACCCTCTCGTTACACGTGTTAAAAGACGGGACCTGAGGAAGGGGTGCGCCACCCCAAAGTGTCCTCGGTACCCCCCGGGTATCCACACCAGCAGGGTACTTTAACGACAGTAGGGGTGGAACTAGGTAAGACGGGAAATTTCAGGAAAGGGTGAGCCACCCCAAAGTGCCTTCGGTACCCCCCGGGTATCCACACCAGCAGGGTACGTTAATGACAGTAGGGGTGGAACTCAGACTCGGGTATAAGAAAGGTGGAAATGGAGGCTGAAGTTCCAATATTATATAAAAAAATAACGGAGTGTCGTCTTACCTCTGGTTGCTAGTGGGTAGTTCACTCACAACGGCAATAATAAAAAAAATAAACTAACGCGTGTTCTAAAATTTCCCAAAGTAAAATGAAAAAAAATAAGCAATTCTCAAGAGGCCCAAAAAAATCAAATTGACAGCAAATGATCACGGCGGATAGTCACTCGGAATTTCAGACGGCAATTAATTTGGAAGTGAGTGAACTGCGGGAGGACATCTGATTTTATACCCACAGGGGGGGTGCGGAAATCAGATGTGCCCGACAGTCGAAATTCGGTAAATTTGCGTCGACGAAGACGTTTTAATTTCGACTTATCTGTGCTAGCGAACAAAAAAACTCGGTTATCTTCCAATTCAGGATGTTTTATACGGTGCGACATCGTTTTTAGGAAATAAAAACGGAATAAAAACGGTACGGTATGTTTACAATTCCGAACGATGTCGGAATCCTGAATTGGAAATTGAAAATATTTCACGGAAAATTAATTCAAAACAAAATTATTTAAAAATGAAAACTAAAATAATTATTCTAAAATGAGGGGGTAGGTTTGAAAACTACCCTCTCGTTACACTACATATGAAATTGAACAAGGTGTCTATTAAAAAAATGCAACTTATCTAACCAAGACAGATTGTGTTTAACGTTGGTCTGGCTCAGACGATGTTATAAACTCTAAGATAGTGATTTTAATCGATAACTTTGTGAGTAGTAAGCTATAAGAATATATAATGCTTAGGGCAAATAATGGAATTTTCTCTTAGTGTTCGATGTATTATTAATGAAAAATTTTCAAAAATAAACATTGTTCATAATATTATATTTCCATATCTTCATTGTTGATAAGGAGGAATATGTACCAAATATCAGGAAATAATGCTCTCAATTCTCATCTCACTTTCCTAGGATGCATTCAAAAACTTACTCTGGGTAAGCTCTGAATAATCTGAAGCGTTCACAAACATATGAATGCATTTCTCTCTTACTTTTTCGAAGTATGCTCTACGAGTATATTCGTACTCACACTCTCGGAATAAGTTTCTGAATGCAACCCTTGAACTCTTAAACAATTTAAGTTCATTTATTTCTATATTGTTAAATTATGAATTTGGCATGCCATTAGAAATAGGTTTAAAATCAGTAATAAAACTAAAAAATTAAGTAAGCACTGTTTTATTCAAGATAATGATCCTTCTGTGTGATCTTTATTAGATTATCCCAAGATCAACCGGTGTTAAATCTCTAATAACTCTCATTGTGAATACCTCTGGAACATAAATATTGTTATAAAATTTTCCAACATTTGTTTTTATTTCCCTTACAACTTCTCTGTAATCTCACCTATACACTGGAATGACCATCATATCTTACGTCTTACGTCTGTCGTCGATCGCGATAAGATGTGTTGATTTTCTTTCGAAAATTCAAGGGAGTTGTGTGACAAAAGGAGGTGTGTG
Source organism: Coccinella septempunctata (assembly GCF_907165205.1). Lineage (NCBI taxonomy): Eukaryota > Metazoa > Arthropoda > Insecta > Coleoptera > Coccinellidae > Coccinella > Coccinella septempunctata. Next base: position 18,729,745 of record NC_058198.1, read on the forward strand.
AGTTTAATTTGAGAATTTTTTAGTGAAAACAAAGAATCTCTAGAAATTAGCCGTGTTAATAGAGTTCAATTGAATGAAAAAACATTATTATCTTATATTAATGCTAATGTAAACAAATCCAGTTTCGGCATCGGTCTGCTATAACTGTTGCGCTAGCGGTAGGAGCGGGCCAGTACCTGAATTGAGTAGGGGCTGACGTAACTGCTTCGCCGACGCGCGGTGTTTCACGAGTGTGGCTGAAAGTAAATGAACGGCAACCGAAGATCCCAAATTCTCTAGAACAGAAAATGGTCGTAAATTGTAGTAAATGTGAAAAATCAATTGGGAAATCGGTAGTTTTATGCGATGGTCTCTGTGAGCAGAAATTTCATCCAGAATGTGTCAACTTGAAGGAAGAGGAATGGAAGATTATTTCAAGGGTAATGAATGCAAAGTGGTTCTGTAATCACGGCTATAAAAGGGAAAAAAACTCTCAGAAATAAAGAGAATGTTTGAGGAGGAAATAGCCGAAATAAAGAATATTATATCCGAATCAAATAAAATAGATCCGGATAGAAAGGCGAAAACATACGCAGATGTTGCGGGTGAAGTGTTGGTGATAAAACCGAAGCATGAACAGGAAAGTAAAGTAACTAAGGGGGCAATTAAAAAGTCCTTCGATCCTGCCCGATTGGAGGTCGGTATTACTGAAATGAAAGTCATAAAAGAAGGCGGACTTATTATAAAATGCAATAGCAGAGAGAAGGTTGCTTATCAAAGCAGATCATATATTTGAGGTAAAAATAATGAAAAAAATGGAAACAAAATACATAGCTATTGTCGAATGTGATCCTGCATATTTTGCTGAGCTTATCGAGGGCGGAAAATTGAATGTGGGTTGGTCTAGATGTAGCGTGTACGAGTATATTTCAGTATTCAGGTGCTACAGATGTGGTAATTTTGATCACAAAGCTATCGAATGTACGGCGGAAGAAAGATGTTTACGATGTACAACAGTAAGTCACAAAACTGAGGATTGTGATAGTGGAGAAGTCAAATTCTGCAATTGCTTATTGATGAACGAAAAATATTCTCTCAATCTAAGAGTGGATCATAATATATTCGATATGAATTGCCCAGTATTTTTGAAGAAAATTGAAACGAGGAAAAAAATATCAAACTCACGCCTTCTAGTGGTCAATAGCAATTGAGCTCTGTATCCAGAAATTTTAAGATCATGCATAAAAATGTAAATTCCTTGAGAAATAAACTAGAAGCAATTGAAGTAATGTTGAAATCAGAAAAAAATGATGTTGTCTGTATTACGGAGCACCACCTGACCACTGGGCAGTGTAATCATATGTCTTTTGAAGACTACACATTGAGTGGTGCATATTGTCGTAGGATCAAAAGCAGTAGAGGAGGTGCAATTTTTTGTAGGGATTCTCTTATGAATTGTGTGAAAGAAATGACCAAAATCACGGACATGTCAATAGAAAGCGTTATCGAAATGAGTGCCATCGAGATATCTACAAAAGAGGAAAAAATGTACATCTTGTCATTTTATAGACCGCCAGAGGGTGAAATATCTTCATTTAGATAAACATTAGATAGTGTTTTGAACTTAATGAGCCTCAATAGTAAGATTGGGATTATTCTATGTGGTGATTTCAATATAAACAATTCGGAGGATGACCCCGGAAACAATTAATTGATACCCTCGCTTCCTACAATATCGTTAGACTTATTAACAGTGCTACAAGGGTGACAAAAGATCTGAAACTGGCTAAGATTGCATGTGTGTAGCACGGGTTGCGGGCTGTAATGTTATTTTTGACGCTCTGTCTGATCATTCATCTCAGGTGTTAACACTCATCGGTGATGAAATTGAGCCAGCAATCAGTAAGTACAGGAGAATGATTACAAAACAAAATTCTATTACTTTCCGGAACCACCTGTTGCGGGAGTCATGCTCTGAGGTATATCGCTGTGTGGAGGTAAACCGTGGTTTCGATCAGTTCATTGCAAATAATAATAATAATATTTATTGATTCCATTAGATTACATATAAACGTAAAATTGGAATAGGTCAGAAACATGGAATAGAAAAATGGTTAACCTTTACAAAATTCTTTGAAATCACCTTAACTTTCACTTCGATTTCCAGTACAGATGTGTGGTCATTCGTTGCTCCGCTATTTTGTATAATTATTGTGGTCAATTCTAGTGATCAATTTTGGAATTCGATATCAGTGTGTAGACGGAATGAAGTGGATAAATCGATGTAAAAATTGTCCATTTTCGTCTTGAATAAGTTGTGATAATTCAATAAACAATATAAAACCGTATCGTGAACGCTGCAGCATTTGGATCTAACCTGCGTTGTTATCAACAGGTGCTTGGTCCATATAAACATTATGAATCATGGAATGTGTCCAATGTAAAAAGGTGGGATCTCCCAAACAGCCGGTGTTTCCTTGCGATGGTTGCAAGGTATGTTATTGTAAAACATGCTCGAATTTGACGACTACAGAAGTCGCGGTCATTGAACTAAAGGGAGGCCGTACATTGAGATTTTATTGTAAAAGTTGTCTGAGTGGTAGCTCATACAAGCTATTCAGTGAGGTCATAGATGGTAAAGATAAATTGCTCGAGAGTAAAGAAAAAATGATCGAACTTCTAGAAGATCAATTAATGAAAATGAAAGGCGAAATGGAAGGTGTTAAGGATACACAGATGTCTTATGCTGGGGTGCTCTCTTCTAGAAAAATGGAGGACAGTACTGAGAAGAGGAAACCTATCCTGCCATATATAATTTGTAAACCAAAGCAACCCCAAGACTGTTCCAAGACAAGGAAAGATATACAGACGAAGATCAAGGTCAGTAAATTAGCAGTTAAGTTAAGTTAAGTTAAGTTAAGCAATAAGCTCTACTGAAGAAAAAAAAGATGGAAGTCTATTGATTCGATGTGACTCGAAAAAATCTTACAATGAGATGAGGGAGCAGCTACAGACACATTTGGTCGACAGATATAATATCACCGAATCTAAACTTCGTCCTCCTAGTCTATTTATAGGAAATATTGATTTAGAATTCACGAAACAGGATATATTGGATGGATTAGGGAATCAAAATTATATGATTGACGAAGACGATCAGTTCAAAATATCAATGTTGAGGAAGGCTAAAAACGGAATATCTCAGTTCGCTATAATCGAGTGTAATGGTTCTTGCTTTGCAAAATTAATGGCTGCTGGAAGAGTGTTCTTGGGGATGAGAAGATGTGTTGTTCATGAAAACTTAAGGGTAACAAGATGTTTCAGATGCTATGGATTCAACCACAAGTCAGCTGAATGTAAATTCGATGGCCCAGATAGGTGCTCCAGGTGTTCACTTGAGCACAACTACAGAGAATGTGAATCTACAGCGAGGGTATGTGTCAATTGTTCTGGAAGTAACCGATCATTCAAGACCAGGTTCGATACGCAACATGATACTATGGACGAGAACTGCCCGCTGTACAGACTACAAGTGGACAAAATGAAGGACCGTACGGACTATAACATTGCGAAACTCGATTAATGGTGGAAGGGTATGTCCGTGAATATGAGAACAACTGCCCAAATGTAAGTACCATCAGTACATCTGATATAGGACAACTTCGTAATATCCTTGGTTCTCCTGGAATCAAGTTACTTCATCATAACATTAGAAGCTTAAATAAGAACTTGGACAGTTTACTTGTATTGTTAAAACAATTGCGGTCTAATTTTGATTTTATCGTCTTGACTGAAACATGGAAACTGTATGATCCAACTTCTTTTAGAATGGATCAATATGATATTTTGTACAATGAGGGCAGCGTAAATCAAAACGATGGTGTTGTAGTTTATGTAAGATCAAACTTGGGTTACAATCATAGAATTCATACTGTGAATGGACTTAACTTTCTGATTGTTGAGTGTATTTCTGGTGGGGAAACTGTAAAATTGATTGCAGTTTATAGACCTCATACCATATCAAAAGATGTTTTCAATGAAAGTCTGACACTGCCCAAATGTAAGTACCATCAGTACATCTGATATAGGACAACTTCGTAATATCCTTGGTTCTCCTGGAATCAAGTTACTTCATCATAACATTAGAAGCTTAAATAAGAACTTGGACAGTTTACTTGTATTGTTAAAACAATTGCGGTCTAATTTTGATTTTATCGTCTTGACTGAAACATGGAAACTGTATGATCCAACTTCTTTTAGAATGGATCAATATGATATTTTGTACAATGAGGGCAGCGTAAATCAAAACGATGGTGTTGTAGTTTATGTAAGATCAAACTTGGGTTACAATCATAGAATTCATACTGTGAATGGACTTAACTTTCTGATTGTTGAGTGTATTTCTGGTGGGGAAACTGTAAAATTGATTGCAGTTTATAGACCTCATACCATATCAAAAGATGTTTTCAATGAAAGTCTGACGCTGCTGTTCAATGATGTCGGGATGACAAGCAATGTGAACTTGCTCGTGGGCGATACCAATATGGATTTATTTTCTGATGAGAATAGCATCCAAGAATATCAGAATATACTGAGCGAGCAAGGACTTCTTTCAGGGATAAACGCGGTAACCCGACCACAAAGCGGCACTTGTGTTGATAACATATTTTTTAAAGCTGAAATACCAGTTGAAAACGTTGGTTCGTTGGCTTTACAGGTTGACATCACTGACCATTACCCCGTAGCCCTTGTGCTGAGGAGGGAGCAATCTGCGAGCACTCAAAAAACCCTTAATACTAAAAGAATTATTAAATACCCAGATTTAAATGAGTCATTGAAGAGGGAACTATGGACGGCAGTTTATGAAAATGAGAATATAGACGTGTCTGCGGAGGCGTTCATCGGTAGATTGAAACAGCTGATAGAAAGAAGCACTTACTCTATTAAACTCATTAAGAAAAGAAAGGATTGGATAACAGGAATTATGAAATCAGTCGAAAAGAAAAACAACATGTACAAGCAGCTGAAAGAAGGAAGGAATTCTGACCCAGACATGATCGGGAGATACAGGCAATACAAAAACCATCTAGAAAAACTTATAAGAATAACGAAGATTGATTATTACAAAAAACAAATATCGAAAAACTCGGCGAATCCAAGAAAGCTGTGGCAGGTGATATCGAATAAAAAACCCGACAGTCCGAAGATCATTGTCAGGGTGAATGACTCAGAGCAGATCAGTGATGCTGCGCTGGTGGCTGAAGCTTTTAACAGTCATTTTGCGTCTATTGGACCTAGGTTGGTGGATGAAATAAAAAGCAAATCAAAGAACACTAGACAGCAACCCAACCCAAAGAACAACTCAAAGATGGTATTGGAGTTGACTAATGAAGCAGAGGTTTTGGAACTGATAAGTCAATTGAAATCACACAAAGCACCTGGTTTGGATAGAATATTCTAACCGGAAGAAGTCAGTGCGTCCAAATTGAAGACTCGTTGAGCTCCTCCACTGCAGTTACTACAGGGGTACCCCAGGGTACCATTCTCGGCCCAATCCTGTTTTTAATGTACACAAACTCCTTGTTTGGACTTGGGACGAAGTCAAGAATAATTTCCTTTGCGGACGATACTGCAGTGTTTCTGGAAGCTGAGACATGTCAAGAATTAAAAAGTATTGCGGAAAGTGACTTCCACAATATATCAGAATACCTGCGGTATAAAAGATTGACTCTCAATATAAATAAAACTGTTTTCGTTCCTTTCAGCAACTCTGTCGCATTTTGCCCCACTTTTACTTCATTGGTGGTTGATGATCATTGCTTGATACGCTCAGCGGACACAGTAAAATACTTGGGCGTTGTGTTGGACAGACACCTCACATGGAAACAACACATCGATAAAATAGTCCGAAAATTGACAACTCTGATAGTGAAATTTAAAAATCTCAAAAAGTTCTGTGATGCTAAATTGTTAGCACTATACTTGGTATTGGTGCAGCCTCATTTAACGTTTACTGGGCTGGGGAGGAATTGTCAAAACTCATATACACAAGCTCGAAATAACACAGAAATGGATTCTGAAAGTAATTTTCAACAAGCATTATCGTTTTCCATCTGACGAGCTCTTCAGAATTGCCAATGTGATGGATATGAGACAGTTGTTTTTTCTGGCGCTTGCGGTTCACCAGAGGAAGAACATAACGTCTGCAAGTTTCAATGAGCATAGACATGACACTAGAAATGGGGGTCATTTCATTCTGTTGCCGACCACACGTGGGACAAAGGGGCAGAGATCGCATCTGTTCCTTGCACCTCGAGTTTATAATAGTATCCCTCAAGTCTTGAAGATGCCCGATATAATGGCTACTTTATTTCAACATGTGCATCTCAATTCGAAAACAGTGTAAAATTTCAAGATTTGGTTCGAATTGATCCAACAGTTTTCAAGGAATTGATATCACACTTTGCCGAATCGTCCACTGAAATCTCAATTCCTATCAGAACTATCGAACTGAAATTCAACATGTGCAACTCAATTCGAAAACTATGTGCAGTTTCAATGTTTGGTTCGAATTGATCCGATAGTTCCTTAGGAATTGAAATGATACTACGTCGAATCGACCAATGAAATCTCAATTCCTATCAGAACTATCGAACTGAAATTCAACACGTGCATCTCGATTCGAAAACTATGTGCAGTTTCAAGATTTGGTTCGAAATGATCCAACAGTTTTCGAGGAATTGATATCACACTTTGCCGAATTGACCTCTGAAATCTCAATTCCTATCTGAACTATCGAACTGAAATTCTACATGTGCATCTCAATTCGAAAACTGTGTAAAATTTCAAGATTTGGTTCGAATTGATCCAACAGTTTTCGAGGAATTGATATCACACTTTGCCGAATTGACCACTGAAATCTCAATTCCTATCAGAACTATCGAACTGAAATTCAACATGTGCATCTCATTTCGAAAACTATGTGCAGTTTCAAGTTTTGGTTCGAATTGATCCAACAGTTTTCAAGGAATTGATATCACACTTTGCCGAATTGACCACTGAAATCTCAATTCCTATCTGAACTATCGAACTGAAATTCAACATGTGCATCTCATTTCGAAAACTATGTGCAGTTTCAAGATTTGGTTCGAATTGATCCAACAGTTTTCGAGGAATTGATATCACACTTTGCCGAATTGACCACTGAAATCTCAATTCATAGGAATTGTTCGATAGTTCAGATAGCTGAACTATCGAACTGAAATTCAACATGTGCATCTCAATTCGAAAACTGTGTAAAATTTCAAGATTTGGTGCGAATTGATCCAACAGTTTTCGAGGAATTGATATCACACTTTGCCTAATTGACCACTGAAATCTCAATTCCTATATGAGCTATCGAACTGAAATTCAACACGTGTATCTCAATCCGAAAACTATGTGCAGTTTCAAGATTTGGTTCGAACTGATCCAACAGTTTTCAAGGAATTTATATCACACTTTGCCGAATTGACCACTGAAATCTCAATTCCTATCTGAACTATCGAACTGAAATTCAACATGTGCATCTCAATTCGAAAACTGTGTAAAATTTCTAGATTTGGTTCGAATTGATCCAACAGTTTTCAAGGAATTGATATCACGCTTTACCGAATTGACCACTGAAATCTCAATTCCTATCTGAACTATCGAACTGAAATCCAACATGTGCATCTCAATCCGAAAACTATGTGCAGTTTCAAGATTTGGTTCGAATTGATCCAACAGTTTTCGAGGAATTGATATCACACTTTGCCGAATTGACCACGGAAATCTCAATTCCTATCTGAACTATCGAACAGAAATTCAACATGTGCATCTCATTTCGAAAACTATGTGCAGTTTGAAGATTTGGTTCGAATTGATCCAACAGTTTTCAAGGAATTGATATCACACTTTGCCGAATTGACCACTGAAATCTCAATTCCTATCTGAACTATCGAACTGAAATTCAACATGTGCATCTCAATTCGAAAACTATGTGCAGTTTCAATGTTTGGTTCGAATTGATCCAACAGTTTTCGAGGAATTGATATCACACATTGCCGAATTGACCACTGATATCTCAATTCCTATCTGATCTATCGAACTGAAATTCAACATGTGCATCTCAATTCGAAAACTGTGTACAGTTTCAAGATTTGGGTCGAATTGATCCAATAGTTCCTTAGGAATTGAAATGATATTTTGTCGAATCGACTACTGAAATCTCCATTCCTATAAGAACTATCGATCTGAAATTCAACATGTGCATCTCATTTCGAAAACTATGTGCAGTTTCAAGATTTGGTTCGAATTGATCCAACAGTTTTCGAGGAATTGATATCATACTTTTCCGAATTGACCACTGAAATCTCAATTCCCATCTGCATTATCGAACTGAAATTCAACATGTGCAGCATTTCGAAAACTATGTGCAGTTTCAAGATTTGGTTCGAATTGATCCAACAGTTTTCAAGGAATTGATATCACACTTTGCCGAATTGACCACTGAAATCTCAATTCCTATTTGAACTATCGAACTGAAATTCAACATGTGCATCTCATTTCGAAAACTATGTGCAAATTCAAGATTTGGTTCGAATTGATCCAACAGTTTTCGAGGAATTGATATCACACTTTGCCGAATTGACCTCTGAAATCTCAATTCCTATCTGAACTATCGAACTGAAATTCAACATGTGCATCTCAATTCGAAAACTGTGTAAAATTTCAAGATTTGGTTCGAATTGATCCAACAGTTTTCGAGGAATTGATATCACACTTTGCCGAATTGACCACTGAAATCTCAATTCCTATCAGAACTATCGAACTGAAATTCAACATGTGCATCTCATTTCGAAAACTATGTGCAGTTTCAAGATTTGGTTCGAATTGATCCAACAGTTTTCAAGGAATTGATATCACACTTTGCCGAATTGACCACTGAAATCTCAATTCCTATCTGAACTATCGAACTGAAATTCAACATGTGCATCTCATTTCGAAAACTATGTGCAGTTTCAAGATTTGGTTCGAATTGATCCAACAGTTTTCGAGGAATTGATATCACACTTTGCCGAATTGACCACTGAAATCTCAATTCATAGGAATTGTTCGATAGTTCAGATAGCTGAACTATCGAACTGAAATTCAACATGTGCATCTCAATTCGAAAACTGTGTAAAATTTCAAGATTTGGTGCGAATTGATCCAACAGTTTTCGAGGAATTGATATCACACTTTGCCTAATTGACCACTGAAATCTCAATTCCTATATGAGCTATCGAACTGAAATTCAACACGTGTATCTCAATCCGAAAACTATGTGCAGTTTCAAGATTTGGTTCGAACTGATCCAACAGTTTTCAAGGAATTTATATCACACTTTGCCGAATTGACCACGGAAATCTCAATTCCTATCTGAACTATCGAACAGAAATTCAACATGTGCATCTCATTTCGAAAACTATGTGCAGTTTGAAGATTTGGTTCGAATTGATCCAACAGTTTTCAAGGAATTGATATCACACTTTGCCGAATTGACCACTGAAATCTCAATTCCTATCTGAACTATCGAACTGAAATTCAACATGTGCATCTCAATTCGAAAACTATGTGCAGTTTCAATGTTTGGTTCGAATTGATCCAACAGTTTTCGAGGAATTGATATCACACATTGCCGAATTGACCACTGAAATCTCAATTCCTATCTGATCTATCGAACTGAAATTCAACATGTGCATCTCAATTCGAAAACTGTGTACAGTTTCAAGATTTGGGTCGAATTGATCCAATAGTTCCTTAGGAATTGAAATGATATTTTGTCGAATCGACTACTGAAATCTCCATTCCTATAAGAACTATCGATCTGAAATTCAACATGTGCATCTCATTTCGAAAACTATGTGCAGTTTCAAGATTTGGTTCGAATTGATCCAACAGTTTTCGAGGAATTGATATCATACTTTTCCGAATTGACCACTGAAATCTCAATTCCCATCTGCATTATCGAACTGAAATTCAACATGTGCAGCATTTCGAAAACTATGTGCAGTTTCAAGATTTGGTTCGAATTGATCCAACAGTTTTCAAGGAATTGATATCACACTTTGCCGAATTGACCACTGAAATCTCAATTCCTATTTGAACTATCGAACTGAAATTCAACATGTGCATCTCATTTCGAAAACTATGTGCAAATTCAAGATTTGGTTCGAATTGATCCAACAGTTTTCGAGGAATTGATATCACACTTTGCCGAATTGACAACGGAAATCTCAATTCCTATCTGAACTATCGAACTGAAATTCAACATGTGCATCTCAATTCGAAAACTGTGTACAGTTTCGGGATTTTGATCGAATTGATCCAATAGTTCTTTAGGAATTGAAATGATATTTTGTCGAATCGACTACTGAAATCTCCATTCCTATCTGAACTATCGATCTGAAATTCAACATGTGCATCTCAATTCGAAAACTATGTGCAGTTTCAAGATTTGGGTCGAATTGATCCAATAGTTCCTTAGGAATTGAAATGATATTTTGTCGAATCGACTACTGAAATCTCCATTCATATCAGAACTATCGATCTGAAATTCAACATGTGCATCTCATTTCGAAAACTATGTGCAGTTTCAAGATTTGGTTCGAATTGATCCAACAATTTTCAAGGAATTGATATCACACTTTGCCGAATTGACCACTGAAATCTCAATTCCTATCTGAACTATCGAACTGAAATTCAACATGTGCATCTCATTTCGAAAACTATGTGCAGTTTCAAGATTTGGTTCGAATTGATCCAACAGTTTTCGAGGAATTGATATCACACTTTGCCGAATTGACCACTGAAATCTCAATTCCTATCTGAACTATCGAACTGAAATTCAACATGTGCATCTCAATTCGAAAACTATGTGCAGTTTCAAGATTTGGGTCGAATTGATCCAATAGTTCCTTAGGAATTGAAATGATATTTTGTCGAATCGACTACTGAAATCTCCATTCCTATCAGAACTATCGATCTGAAATTCAACATGTGCATCTCATTTCGAAAACTATTTGCAGTTTCAAGATTTGGTTCGAATTGATCCAACAGTTTTCGAGGAATTGATATCACACTTTGCCTAATTGACCACTGAAATCTCAATTCCTATCTGAACTATCGAACTGAAATTCAACATGTGCATCTCAATTCGAAAACTGTGTACAGTTTCAAGATTTGGTTCGAATTGATCCAACAGTTTTCGAGGAATTGATATCACACTTTGCCGAATTACCACTGAAATCTCAATTCCTATCTGAACTATCGAACTGAAATTCAACATGTGCATCTCAATTCGAAAACTGTGTATAATTTCAAGATTTGTTTCGAATTGATACAACAGTTTTCGAGGAATTGATATCACACTTTGCCGAATTGACCACTGAAATCTCAATTCCTATCTGAACTGTCGAACTGAAATTCATCATGTGCATCTCAATTCGAAAACTGTGTACAGTTTCAAGATTTGGGTCGAATTGATCAAATAGTTCCTTAGGAATTGAAATGATATTTTGTCGAATCGACTACTGAAATCTCCATTCCTATCAGAACTATCGATCTGAAATTCAACATGTGCATCTCATTTCGAAAACTATGTGAGGTTTCAATATTTGGTTCGAATTGATCCAACAGTTTTCGAGGAATTGATATCACACTTTGCCGAATTGACAACGGAAATCTCAATTCCTATCTGAACTATCGAACTGAAATTCAACATGTGCATCTCATTTCGAAAACTATGTGCAGTTACAAGATTTGGTTCGAATTGATCCAACAGTTTTCAAGGAATTGATATCACACTTTGCCGAATTACCACTGAAATCTCAATTCCTCTCTGAACTATCGAACTGAAATTCAACATGTGCATCTCAATTCGAAAACTGTGTAAAATTTCAAGATTTGGTTCGAATTGATCAAATAGTTCCTTAGGAATTGAAATGATATTTTGTCGAATCGACTACTGAAATCTCCATTCCTATCAGAACTATCGAACTGAAATTCAACATGTGCATCTCATTTCGAAAACTATAAGCAGTTTCAAGATTTGGTTCGAATTGATCCAACAGTTTTCAAGGAATTGATATCACACTTTGCCGAATTGACCACTGAAATCTCAATTCCTATCTGAACTATCGAACTGAAATTCAACATGTGCATCTCATTTCGAAAACTATAAGCAGTTTCAAGATTTGGTTCGAATTGATCCAACAGTTTTCAAGGAATTGATATCACACTTTGCCGAATTGACCACTGAAATCTCAATTCCTATCTGAACTATCGAACTGAAATTCAACATGTGCATCTCATTTCGAAAACTATGTGCAGTTTCAAGATTTGGTTCGAATTGATCCAATAGTTTTCGAGGAATTGATACCACACTTTGCCGAATTACCACTGAAATCTCAATTCCTATCTGAACTATCGAACTGAAATTCAACATGTGCATCTCATTTCGAAAACTATGTGCAGTTTCAAGATTTGGTTCGAATTGATCCAATAGTTTTCGAGGAATTGATATCACACTTCGCCGAATTACCACTGAAATCTCAATTCCTATCTGAACTATCGAACTGGAATTCAACATGTGCATCTCAATTCGAAAAATGTGTAAAATTTCAAGATTTGGTTCGAATTGATCCAACAGTTTTCGAGGAATTGATATCACACTTTGCCGAATTGACCACTGAAATCTCAATTCCTATCTGAACTATCGAACTGAAATTCAACATGTGCATCTCAATTCGAAAACTGTGTACAGTTTCAAGATTTGGGTCGAATTGATCCAATAGTTCCTTAGGAATTGAAATGATATTTTGTCGAATCGACTACTGAAATCTCCATTCCTATCAGAACTATCGATCTGAAATTCAACATGTGCATCTCATTTCGAAAACTATGTGCAGTTTCAAGATTTGGTTCGAATTGATCCAACAGTTTTCGAGGAATTGATATCACACTTTGCCTAATTGACCACTGAAATCTCAATTCCTATATGAACTATCGAACTGAAATTCAACATGTGCATCTCAATTCGAAAACTGTGTACAGTTTCGAGATTTGGGTCGAATTGATCCAATAGTTCCTTAGGAATTGAAATGACATTTTGTCGAATCGACTACTGAAATCTCCATTCGTATCAGAACTATCGAACTGAAATTCAACATGTGCATCTCATTTCGAAAACTATGTGCAGTTTCAAGATTTGGTTCGAATTGATCCAACAGTTTTCGAGGAATTGATATCACACTTTGCCGAATTGACCACTGAAATCTCAATTCCTATCTGAACTATCGAACTGAAATTCAACATGTGCATCTCAATTCGAAAACTGTGTACAGTTTCAAGATTTGGTTCGAATTGATCCAACAGTTTTCGAGGAATTGATATCACACTTTGCCGAATTACCACTGAAATCTCAATTCCTATCTGAACAATCGAACTGAAATTCAACATGTGCATCTCAATTCGAAAACTGTGTATAATTTCAAGATTTGTTTCGAATTGATACAACAGTTTTCGAGGAATTGATATCACACTTTGCCGAATTGACCACTGAAATCTCAATTCCTATCTGAACTATCGAACTGAAATTCATCATGTGCATCTCAATTCGAAAACTGTGTACAGTTTCAAGATTTGGGTCGAATTGATCAAATAGTTCCTTAGGAATTGAAATGATATTTTGTCGAATCGACTACTGAAATCTCCATTCCTATCATAACTATCGATCTGAAATTCAACATGTGCATCTCATTTCGAAAACTATGTGCAGTTTCAATATTTGGTTCGAATTGATCCAACAGTTTTCGAGGAATTGATATCACACTTTGCCGAATTGACAACGGAAATCTCAATTCCTATCTGAACTATCGAACTGAAATTCAACATGTGCATCTCATTTCGAAAACTATGTGCAGTTTCAAGATTTGGTTCGAATTGATCCAACAGTTTTCAAGGAATTGATATCACACTTTGCCGAATTACCACTGAAATCTCAATTCCTCTCTGAACTATCGAACTGAAATTCAACATGTGCATCTCAATTCGAAAACTGTGTAAAATTTCAAGATTTGGTTCGAATTGATCAAATAGTTCCTCAGGAATTGAAATGATATTTTGTCGAATCGACTACTGAAATCTCCATTCCTATCAGAACTATCGAACTGAAATTCAACATGTGCATCTCATTTCGAAAACTATAAGCAGTTTCAAGATTTGGTTCGAATTGATCCAACAGTTTTCAAGGAATTGATATCACACTTTGCCGAATTGACCACTGAAATCTCAATTCCTATCTGAACTATCGAACTGAAATTCAACATGTGCATCTCATTTCGAAAACTATAAGCAGTTTCAAGATTTGGTTCGAATTGATCCAACAGTTTTCAAGGAATTGATATCACACTTTGCCGAATTACCACTGAAATCTCAATTCCTATCTGAACTATCGAACTGAAATTCAACATGTGCATCTCATTTCGAAAACTATGTGCAGTTTCAAGATTTGGTTCGAATTGATCCAATAGTTTTCGAGGAATTGATATCACACTTCGCCGAATTACCACTGAAATCTCAATTCCTATCTGAACTATCGAACTGGAATTCAACATGTGCATCTCAATTCGAAAAATGTGTAAAATTTCAAGATTTGGTTCGAATTGATCCAACAGTTTTCGAGGAATTGATATCACACTTTGCCGAATTGACCACTGAAATCTCAATTCCTATCTGAACTATCGAACTGAAATTCAACATGTGCATCTCAATTCGAAAACTATGTGCAGTTTCAAGATTTGGTTCGAATTGATCCAATAGTTTTCGAGGAATTGATACCACACTTTGCCGAATTACCACTGAAATCTCAATTCCTATCTGAACTATCGAACTGAAATTCAACATGTGCATCTCATTTCGAAAACTATGTGCAGTTTCAAGATTTGGTTCGAATTGATCCAATAGTTTTCGAGGAATTGATATCACACTTCGCCGAATTACCACTGAAATCTCAATTCCTATCTGAACTATCGAACTGGAATTCAACATGTGCATCTCAATTCGAAAAATGTGTAAAATTTCAAGATTTGGTTCGAATTGATCCAACAGTTTTCGAGGAATTGATATCACACTTTGCCGAATTGACCACTGAAATCTCAATTCCTATCTGAACTATCGAACTGAAATTCAACATGTGCATCTCAATTCGAAAACTGTGTACAGTTTCAAGATTTGGGTCGAATTGATCCAATAGTTCCTTAGGAATTGAAATGATATTTTGTCGAATCGACTACTGAAATCTCCATTCCTATCAGAACTATCGATCTGAAATTCAACATGTGCATCTCATTTCGAAAACTATGTGCAGTTTCAAGATTTGGTTCGAATTGATCCAACAGTTTTCGAGGAATTGATATCACACTTTGCCTAATTGACCACTGAAATCTCAATTCCTATATGAACTATCGAACTGAAATTCAACATGTGCATCTCAATTCGAAAACTGTGTACAGTTTCGAGATTTGGGTCGAATTGATCCAATAGTTCCTTAGGAATTGAAATGACATTTTGTCGAATCGACTACTGAAATCTCCATTCGTATCAGAACTATCGAACTGAAATTCAACATGTGCATCTCATTTCGAAAACTATGTGCAGTTTCAAGATTTGGTTCGAATTGATCCAACAGTTTTCGAGGAATTGATATCACACTTTGCCGAATTGACCACTGAAATCTCAATTCCTATCTGAACTATCGAACTGAAATTCAACATGTGCATCTCAATTCGAAAACTGTGTACAGTTTCAAGATTTGGTTCGAATTGATCCAACAGTTTTCGAGGAATTGATATCACACTTTGCCGAATTACCACTGAAATCTCAATTCCTATCTGAACAATCGAACTGAAATTCAACATGTGCATCTCAATTCGAAAACTGTGTATAATTTCAAGATTTGTTTCGAATTGATACAACAGTTTTCGAGGAATTGATATCACACTTTGCCGAATTGACCACTGAAATCTCAATTCCTATCTGAACTATCGAACTGAAATTCATCATGTGCATCTCAATTCGAAAACTGTGTACAGTTTCAAGATTTGGGTCGAATTGATCAAATAGTTCCTTAGGAATTGAAATGATATTTTGTCGAATCGACTACTGAAATCTCCATTCCTATCATAACTATCGATCTGAAATTCAACATGTGCATCTCATTTCGAAAACTATGTGCAGTTTCAATATTTGGTTCGAATTGATCCAACAGTTTTCGAGGAATTGATATCACACTTTGCCGAATTGACAACGGAAATCTCAATTCCTATCTGAACTATCGAACTGAAATTCAACATGTGCATCTCATTTCGAAAACTATGTGCAGTTTCAAGATTTGGTTCGAATTGATCCAACAGTTTTCAAGGAATTGATATCACACTTTGCCGAATTACCACTGAAATCTCAATTCCTCTCTGAACTATCGAACTGAAATTCAACATGTGCATCTCAATTCGAAAACTGTGTAAAATTTCAAGATTTGGTTCGAATTGATCAAATAGTTCCTCAGGAATTGAAATGATATTTTGTCGAATCGACTACTGAAATCTCCATTCCTATCAGAACTATCGAACTGAAATTCAACATGTGCATCTCATTTCGAAAACTATAAGCAGTTTCAAGATTTGGTTCGAATTGATCCAACAGTTTTCAAGGAATTGATATCACACTTTGCCGAATTGACCACTGAAATCTCAATTCCTATCTGAACTATCGAACTGAAATTCAACATGTGCATCTCATTTCGAAAACTATAAGCAGTTTCAAGATTTGGTTCGAATTGATCCAACAGTTTTCAAGGAATTGATATCACACTTTGCCGAATTGACCACTGAAATCTCAATTCCTATCTGAACTATCGAACTGAAATTCAACATGTGCATCTCATTTCGAAAACTATGTGCAGTTTCAAGATTTGGTTCGAATTGATCCAATAGTTTTCGAGGAATTGATACCACACTTTGCCGAATTACCACTGAAATCTCAATTCCTATCTGAACTATCGAACTGAAATTCAACATGTGCATCTCATTTCGAAAACTATGTGCAGTTTCAAGATTTGGTTCGAATTGATACAATAGTTTTCGAGGAATTGATATCACACTTTGCCGAATTACCACTGAAATCTCAATTCCTATCTGAACTATCGAACTGGAATTCAACATGTGCATCTCAATTCGAAAACTGTGTAAAATTTCAAGATTTGGTTCGAATTGATCCAACAGTTTTCGAGGAATTGATATCACACTTTGCCGAATTGACCACTGAAATCTCAATTCCTATCTGAACTATCGAACTGAAATTCAACATGTGCATCTCAATTCGAAAACTGTGTACAGTTTCAAGATTTGGGTCGAATTGATCCAATAGTTCCTTAGGAATTGAAATGATATTTTGTCGAATCGACTACTGAAATCTCCATTCCTATCAGAACTATCGATCTGAAATTCAACATGTGCATCTCATTTCGAAAACTATATGCAGTTTCAAGATTTGGTTCGAATTGATCCAACAGTTTTCGAGGAATTGATATCACACTTTGCCGAATTGACCACTGAAATCTCATTTCCCATCTGAACTATCGAACTGAAATTCAACATGTGCATCTCAATTCGAAAACTGTGTACAGTATCGGGATTTTGATCGAATTGATCCAATAGTTCTTTAGGAATTGAAATGATATTTTGTCGAATCGACTACTGAAATCTCCATTCCTATCTGAACTATCGATCTGAAATTCAACATGTGCATTTCAATTCGAAAACTATGTGCAGTTTCAAGATTTGGGTCGAATTTATCCAATAGTTCCTTAGGAATTGGAATGATATTTTGTCGAATCGACTACTGAAATCTCCATTCATATCAGAACTATCGATCTGAAATTCAACATGTGCATCTCATTTCGAAAACCATGTGCAGTTTCGAGATTTGGTTCGAATTGATCCAACAGTTTTCGAGGAATTGATATCACACTTTGCCGAATTGACAACGGAAATCTCAATTCCTATCTGAACTATCGAACTGAAATTCAACATGTGCATCTCATTTCGAAAACTATGTGCAGTTTCAAGATTTGGTTCGAATTGATCCAACAGTTTTCAAGGAATTGATATCACACTTTGCCGAATTGACCACTGAAATCTCAATTCCTATCTGAACTATCGAACTGAAATTCAACATGTGCATCTCAATTCGAAAACTGTGTAAAATTTCAAGATTTGGTTCGAATTGATCCAATAGTTCCTTAGGAATTGAAATGATATTTTGTCGAATCGACTACTGAAATCTCCATTCCTATCAGAACTATCGAACTGAAATTCAACATGTGCATCTCATTTCGAAAACTATAAGCAGTTTCAAGATTTGGTTCGAATTGATCCAAAAGTTTTGGAGGAATTGATATCACACTTTGCCGAATTGACCACTGAAATCTCAATTCCTATATGAACTATCGAACTGAAATTCAACATGTGCATCTCATTTCGAAAACTATGTGCAGTTTCAAGATTTGGTTCGAATTGATCCAACAGTTTTCGAGGAATTGATATCACACTTTGCCTAATTGACCACTGAAATCTCAATTCCTATCTGAACTATCGAACTGAAATTCAACATGTGCATCTCAATTCGAAAACTGTGTACAGTTTCAAGATTTGGGTCGAATTGATCAAATAGTTCCTTAGGAATTGAAATGATATTTTGTCGAATCGACTACTGAAATCTCCATTCCTATCAGAACTATCGATCTGAAATTCAACATGTGCATCTCATTTCGAAAACTATGTGCAGTTTCAATATTTGGTTCGAATTGATCCAACAGTTTTCGAGGAATTGATATCACACTTTGCCGAATTGACAACGGAAATCTCAATTCCTATCTGAACTATCGAACTGAAATTCCACATGTGCATCTCATTTCGAAAACTATGTGCAGTTTCAAGATTTGGTTCGAATTGATCCAACAGTTTTCGAGGAATTGATATCACACTTTGCCTAATTGACCACTGAAATCTCAATTCCTATCTGAACTATCGAACTGAAATTCAACATGTGCATCTCAATTCGAAAACTGTGTAAAATTTCAAGATTTGGTTCGAATTGATCCAATAGTTCCTTAGGAATTGAAATGATATTTTGTCGAATCGACTACTGAAATCTCCATTCCTATCAGAACTATCGAACTGAAATTCAACATGTGCATCTCATTTCGAAAACTATAAGCAGTTTCAAGATTTGGTTCGAATTGATCCAAAAGTTTTGGAGGAATTGATATCACACTTTGCCTAATTGACCACTGAAATCTCAATTCCTATATGAACTATCGAACTGAAATTCAACATGTGCATCTCATTTCGAAAACTATGTGCAGTTTCAAGATTTGGTTCGAATTGATCCAACAGTTTTCGAGGAATTGATATCACACTTTGCCTAATTGACCACTGAAATCTCAATTCCTATCTGAACTATCGAACTGAAATTCAACATGTGCATCTCAATTCGAAAACTGTGTAAAATTTCAAGATTTGGTTCGAATTGATCCAATAGTTCCTTAGGAATTGAAATGATATTTTGTCGAATCGACTACTGAAATCTCCATTCCTATCAGAACTATCGAACTGAAATTCAACATGTGCATCTCATTTCGAAAACTATAAACAGTTTCAAGATTTGGTTCGAATTGATCCAAAAGTTTTCGAGGAATTGATATCACACTTTGCCTAATTGACCACTGAAATCTCAATTCCTATATGAACTATCGAACTGAAATTCAACATGTGCATCTCATTTCGAAAACTATGTGCAGTTTCAAGATTTGGTTCGAATTGATCCGACAGTTTTCGAGGAATTGATATCACACTTTGCCTAATTGACCACTGAAATCTCAATTCCTATATGAACTATCGAACTGAAATTCAACATGTGCATCTCATTTCGAAAACTATGTGCAGTTTCAAGATTTGGTTCGAATTGATCCAACAGTTTTCGAGGAATTGATATCACACTTTGCCTAATTGACCACTGAAATCTCAATTCCTATCTGAACTATCGAACTGAAATTCAACATGTGCATCTCAATTCGAAAACTGTGTACAGTTTCAAGATTTGGGTCGAATTGATCAAATAGTTCCTTAGGAATTGAAATGATATTTTGTCGAATCGACTACTGAAATCTCCATTCCTATCAGAACTATCGATCTGAAATTCAACATGTGCATCTCATTTCGAAAACTATGTGCAGTTTCAATATTTGGTTCGAATTGATCCAACAGTTTTCGAGGAATTGATATCACACTTTGCCGAATTGACAACGGAAATCTCAATTCCTATCTGAACTATCGAACTGAAATTCCACATGTGCATCTCATTTCGAAAACTATGTGCAGTTTCAAGATTTGGTTCGAATTGATCCAACAGTTTTCAAGGAATTGATATCACACTTTGCCGAATTACCACTGAAATCTCAATTCCTCTCTGAACTATCGAACTGAAATTCAACATGTGCATCTCAATTCGAAAACTGTGTAAAATTTCAAGATTTGGGTCGAATTGATCCAATAGTTCCTTAGGAATTGAAATGATATTTTGTCGAATCGACTACTGAAATCTCCATTCCTATCAGAACTATCGATCTGAAATTCAACATGTGCATCTCATTTCGAAAATTATGTGCAGTTTCAAGATTTGGTTCGAATTGATCCAACAGTTTTCGAGGAATTGATATCACACTTTTCCGAATTGTTCACTGAAATCTCATTTCCCATCTGAACTATCGAACTGAAATTCAACATGTGCATCTCAATTCGAAAACTGTGTACAGTATCGGGATTTTGATCGAATTGATCCAATAGTTCTTTAGGAATTGAAATGATATTTTGTCGAATCGACTACTGAAATCTCCATTCCTATCTGAACTATCGATCTGAAGAATGTGCATGTGCATGTGCATTTCCATTCGAAAACTATGTGCAGTTTCAAGATTTGGGTCGAATTTATCCAATAGTTCCTTAGGAATTGAAATGATATTTTGTCGAATCGACTACTGAAATCTCCATTCATATCAGAACTATCGATCTGAAATTCAACATGTGCATCTCATTTCGAAAACTATGTGCAGTTTCAAGATTTGGTTCGAATTGATCTAACAGTTTTCGAGGAATTGATATCACACTTTGCCGAATTACCACTGAAATCTCAATTCCTATCTGAACTATCGAACTGAAATTCAACATGTGCATCTCAATTCGAAAACTGTGTAAAATTTCAAGATTTGGTTCGAATTGATCCAATAGTTCCTTAGGAATTGAAATGATATTTTGTCGAATCGACTACTGAAATTTCCATTCCTATCAGAACTATCGAACTGAAATTCAACATGTGCATCTCATTTCGAAAACTATAAGCAGTTTCAAGATTTGGTTCGAATTGATCCAACAGTTTTCAAGGAATTGATATCACACTTTGCCGAATTGACCACTGAAATCTCAATTCCTATCTGAACTATCGAACTGAAATTCAACATGTGCATCTCATTTCGAAAACTATGTGCAGTTTCAAGATTTGGTTCGAATTGATCCAATAGTTTTCGAGGAATTGATATCACACTTTGCCGAATTACCACTGAAATCTCAATTCCTATCTGAACTATCGAACTGAAATTCAACATGTGCATCTCAATTCGAAAACTGTGTACAGTTTCAAGATTTGGGTCGAATTGATCCAATAGTTCCTTAGGAATTGAAATGATATTTTGTCGAATCGACTACTGAAATCTTCATTCCTATCAGAACTATCGATCTGAAATTCAACATGTGCATCTCATTTCGAAAACTATGTGCAGTTTCAAGATTTGGTTTGAATTGATCCAACAGTTTTCGAGGAATTGATATCACACTTTGCCGAATTGACCACTGAAATCTCAATTCCTATCTGAACTATCGAACTGAAATTCAACATGTGCATCTCAATTCGAAAACTATGTGCAGTTTCAAGATTTGGTTCGAATTGATCCAACAGTTTTCGAGGAATTGATATCACACTTTGCCGAATTACCACTGAAATCTCAATTCCTATTTGAACTATCGAACTGAAATTCAACATGTGCATCTCAATTCGAAAACTGTGTACAGTTTCAAGATTTGGGTCGAATTGATCCAATAGTTCCTTAGGAATTGAAATGATATTTTGTCGAATCGACTACTGAAATCTCCATTCCTATCAGAACTATCGAACTGAAATTCAACATGTGCATCTCATTTCGAAAACTATAAGCAGTTTCAAGATTTGGTTCGAATTGATCCAACAGTTTTCAAGGAATTGATATCACACTTTGCCGAATTGACCACTGAAATCTCAATTCCTATCTGAACTATCGAACTGAAATTCAACATGTGCATCTCATTTCGAAAACTATAAGCAGTTTCAAGATTTGGTTCGAATTGATCCAACAGTTTTCAAGGAATTGATATCACACTTTGCCGAATTGACCACTGAAATCTCAATTCCTATCTGAACTATCGAACTGAAATTCAACATGTGCATCTCATTTCGAAAACTATGTGCAGTTTCAAGATTTGGTTCGAATTGATCCAATAGTTTTCGAGGAATTGATACCACACTTTGCCGAATTACCACTGAAATCTCAATTCCTATCTGAACTATCGAACTGAAATTCAACATGTGCATCTCATTTCGAAAACTATGTGCAGTTTCAAGATTTGGTTCGAATTGATACAATAGTTTTCGAGGAATTGATATCACACTTTGCCGAATTACCACTGAAATCTCAATTCCTATCTGAACTATCGAACTGGAATTCAACATGTGCATCTCAATTCGAAAACTGTGTAAAATTTCAAGATTTGGTTCGAATTGATCCAACAGTTTTCGAGGAATTGATATCACACTTTGCCGAATTGACCACTGAAATCTCAATTCCTATCTGAACTATCGAACTGAAATTCAACATGTGCATCTCAATTCGAAAACTGTGTACAGTTTCAAGATTTGGGTCGAATTGATCCAATAGTTCCTTAGGAATTGAAATGATATTTTGTCGAATCGACTACTGAAATCTCCATTCCTATCAGAACTATCGATCTGAAATTCAACATGTGCATCTCATTTCGAAAACTATGTGCAGTTTCAAGATTTGGTTCGAATTGATCCAACAGTTTTCGAGGAATTGATATCACACTTTGCCGAATTGACCACCGAAATCTCAATTCCTATCTGAACTATCGAACTGAAATTCAACATGTGCATCTCAATTCGAAAACTGTGTAAAATTTCAAGATTTGGTTCGAATTGATCCAACAGTTTTCGAGGAATTGATATCACACTTTGCCTAATTGACCACTGAAATCTCAATTCCTATATGAACTATCGAACTGAAATTCAACATGTGCATCTCAATTCGAAAACTGTGTACAGTTTCGAGATTTGGGTCGAATTGATCCAATAGTTCCTTAGGAATTGAAATGACATTTTGTCGAATCGACTACTGAAATCTCCATTCGTACCAGAACTATCGAACTGAAATTCAACATGTGCATCTCATTTCGAAAACTATATGCAGTTTCAAGATTTGGTTCGAATTGATCCAACAGTTTTCGAGGAATTGATATCACACTTTTCCGAATTGACCACTGAAATCTAATTTCCCATCTGAACTATCGAACTGAAATTCAACATGTGCATCTCAATTCGAAAACTGTGTACAGTATCGGGATTTTGATCGAATTGATCCAATAGTTCTTTAGGAATTGAAATGATATTTTGTCGAATCGACTACTGAAATCTCCATTCCTATCTGAACTATCGATCTGAAATTCAACATGTGCATTTCAATTCGAAAACTATGTGCAGTTTCAAGATTTGGGTCGAATTTATCCAATAGTTCCTTAGGAATTGGAATGATATTTTGTCGAATCGACTACTGAAATCTCCATTCATATCAGAACTATCGATCTGAAATTCAACATGTGCATCTCATTTCGAAAACCATGTGCAGTTTCAAGATTTGGTTCGAATTGATCCAACAGTTTTCGAGGAATTGATATCACACTTTGCCGAATTGACAACGGAAATCTCAATTCCTATCTGAACTATCGAACTGAAATTCAACATGTGCATCTCATTTCGAAAACTATGTGCAGTTTCAAGATTTGGTTCGAATTGATCCAACAGTTTTCAAGGAATTGATATCACACTTTGCCGAATTGACCACTGAAATCTCAATTCCTATCTGAACTATCGAACTGAAATTCAACATGTGCATCTCAATTCGAAAACTGTGTAAAATTTCAAGATTTGGTTCGAATTGATCCAATAGTTCCTTAGGAATTGAAATGATATTTTGTCGAATCGACTACTGAAATCTCCATTCCTATCAGAACTATCGAACTGAAATTCAACATGTGCATCTCATTTCGAAAACTATAAGCAGTTTCAAGATTTGGTTCGAATTGATCCAAAAGTTTTGGAGGAATTGATATCACACTTTGCCTAATTGACCACTGAAATCTCAATTCCTATATGAACTATCGAACTGAAATTCAACATGTGCATCTCATTTCGAAAACTATGTGCAGTTTCAAGATTTGGTTCGAATTGATCCAACAGTTTTCGAGGAATTGATATCACACTTTGCCGAATTGACCACTGAAATCTCAATTCCTATCTGAACTATCGAACTGAAATTCAACATGTGCATCTCAATTCGAAAACTGTGTACAGTTTCAAGATTTGGGTCGAATTGATCAAATAGTTCCTTAGGAATTGAAATGATATTTTGTCGAATC
Organism: Coccinella septempunctata; assembly: GCF_907165205.1. Lineage (NCBI taxonomy): Eukaryota > Metazoa > Arthropoda > Insecta > Coleoptera > Coccinellidae > Coccinella > Coccinella septempunctata. The sequence goes on from NC_058198.1 coordinate 18,754,641, forward strand.
GACTACTGAAATCTCCATTCCTATCAGAACTATCGATCTGAAATTCAACATGTGCATCTCATTTCGAAAACTATGTGCAGTTTCAATATTTGGTTCGAATTGATCCAACAGTTTTCGAGGAATTGATATCACACTTTGCCGAATTGACAACGGAAATCTCAATTCCTATCTGAACTATCGAACTGAAATTCCACATGTGCATCTCATTTCGAAAACTATGTGCAGTTTCAAGATTTGGTTCGAATTGATCCAACAGTTTTCAAGGAATTGATATCACACTTTGCCGAATTACCACTGAAATCTCAATTCCTCTCTGAACTATCGAACTGAAATTCAACATGTGCATCTCAATTCGAAAACTGTGTAAAATTTCAAGATTTGGGTCGAATTGATCCAATAGTTCCTTAGGAATTGAAATGATATTTTGTCGAATCGACTACTGAAATCTCCATTCCTATCAGAACTATCGATCTGAAATTCAACATGTGCATCTCATTTCGAAAATTATGTGCAGTTTCAAGATTTGGTTCGAATTGATCCAACAGTTTTCGAGGAATTGATATCACACTTTTCCGAATTGTTCACTGAAATCTCATTTCCCATCTGAACTATCGAACTGAAATTCAACATGTGCATCTCAATTCGAAAACTGTGTACAGTATCGGGATTTTGATCGAATTGATCCAATAGTTCTTTAGGAATTGAAATGATATTTTGTCGAATCGACTACTGAAATCTCCATTCCTATCTGAACTATCGATCTGAAGAATGTGCATGTGCATGTGCATTTCCATTCGAAAACTATGTGCAGTTTCAAGATTTGGGTCGAATTTATCCAATAGTTCCTTAGGAATTGAAATGATATTTTGTCGAATCGACTACTGAAATCTCCATTCATATCAGAACTATCGATCTGAAATTCAACATGTGCATCTCATTTCGAAAACTATGTGCAGTTTCAAGATTTGGTTCGAATTGATCTAACAGTTTTCGAGGAATTGATATCACACTTTGCCGAATTACCACTGAAATCTCAATTCCTATCTGAACTATCGAACTGAAATTCAACATGTGCATCTCAATTCGAAAACTGTGTAAAATTTCAAGATTTGGTTCGAATTGATCCAATAGTTCCTTAGGAATTGAAATGATATTTTGTCGAATCGACTACTGAAATCTCCATTCCTATATGAACTATCGAACTGAAATTCAACATGTGCATCTCAATTCGAAAACTGTGTACAGTTTCGAGATTTGGGTCGAATTGATCCAATAGTTCCTTAGGAATTGAAATGACATTTTGTCGAATCGACTACTGAAATCTCCATTCGTATCAGAACTATCGAACTGAAATTCAACATGTGCATCTCATTTCGAAAACTATATGCAGTTTCAAGATTTGGTTCGAATTGATCCAACAGTTTTCGAGGAATTGATATCACACTTTGCCTAATTGACCACTGAAATCTCAATTCCTATATGAACTATCGAACTGAAATTCAACATGTGCATCTCATTTCGAAAACTATGTGCAGTTTCAAGATTTGGTTCGAATTGATCCAACAGTTTTCGAGGAATTGATATCACACTTTGCCTAATTGACCACTGAAATCTCAATTCCTATCTGAACTATCGAACTGAAATTCAACATGTGCATCTCAATTCGAAAACTGTGTACAGTTTCAAGATTTGGGTCGAATTGATCAAATAGTTCCTTAGGAATTGAAATGATATTTTGTCGAATCGACTACTGAAATCTCCATTCCTATCAGAACTATCGATCTGAAATTCAACATGTGCATCTCATTTCGAAAACTATGTGCAGTTTCAATATTTGGTTCGAATTGATCCAACAGTTTTCGAGGAATTGATATCACACTTTGCCGAATTGACAACGGAAATCTCAATTCCTATCTGAACTATCGAACTGAAATTCCACATGTGCATCTCATTTCGAAAACTATGTGCAGTTTCAAGATTTGGTTCGAATTGATCCAACAGTTTTCAAGGAATTGATATCACACTTTGCCGAATTACCACTGAAATCTCAATTCCTCTCTGAACTATCGAACTGAAATTCAACATGTGCATCTCAATTCGAAAACTGTGTAAAATTTCAAGATTTGGTTCGAATTGATCAAATAGTTCCTTAGGAATTGAAATGATATTTTGTCAAATCGACTACTGAAATCTCCATTCCTATCAGAACTATCGAACTGAAATTCAACATGTGCATCTCGTTTCGAAAACTATAAGCAGTTTCAAGATTTGGTTCGAATTGATCCAACAGTTTTCAAGGAATTGATATCACACTTTGCCGAATTGACCACTGAAATCTCAATTCCTATCTGAACTATCGAACTGAAATTCAACATGTGCATCTCATTTCGAAAACTATAAGCAGTTTCAAGATTTGGTTCGAATTGATCCAACAGTTTTCAAGGAATTGATATCACACTTTGCCGAATTGACCACTGAAATCTCAATTCCTATCTGAACTATCGAACTGAAATCAACATGTGCATCTCATTTCGAAAACTATGTGCACTTTCAAGATTTGGTTCGAATTGATCCAATAGTTTTCGAGGAATTGATACCACACTTTGCCGAATTACCACTGAAATCTCAATTCCTATCTGAACTATCGAACTGAAATTCAACATGTGCATCTCATTTCGAAAACTATGTGCAGTTTCAAGATTTGGTTCGAATTGATCCAATAGTTTTCGAGGAATTGATATCACACTTTGCCGAATTACCACTGAAATCTCAATTCCTATCTGAACTATCGAACTGGAATTCAACATGTGCATCTCAATTCGAAAACTGTGTAAAATTTCAAGATTTGGTTCGAATTGATCCAACAGTTTTCGAGGAATTGATATCACACTTTGCCGAATTGACCACTGAAATCTCAATTCCTATCTGAACTATCGAACTGAAATTCAACATGAGCATCTCAATTCGAAAACTGTGTAAAATTTCAAGATTTGGGTCGAATTGATCCAATAGTTCCTTAGGAATTGAAATGATATTTTGTCGAATCGACTACTGAAATCTCCATTCCTATCAGAACTATCGATCTGAAATTCAACATGTGCATCTCATTTCGAAAATTATGTGCAGTTTCAAGATTTGGTTCGAATTGATCCAACAGTTTTCGAGGAATTGATATCACACTTTTCCGAATTGTTCACTGAAATCTCATTTCCCATCTGAACTATCGAACTGAAATTCAACATGTGCATCTCAATTCGAAAACTGTGTACAGTATCGGGATTTTGATCGAATTGATCCAATAGTTCTTTAGGAATTGAAATGATATTTTGTCGAATCGACTACTGAAATCTCCATTCCTATCTGAACTATCGATCTGAAGAATGTGCATGTGCATGTGCATTTCCATTCGAAAACTATGTGCAGTTTCAAGATTTGGGTCGAATTTATCCAATAGTTCCTTAGGAATTGAAATGATATTTTGTCGAATCGACTACTGAAATCTCCATTCATATCAGAACTATCGATCTGAAATTCAACATGTGCATCTCATTTCGAAAACTATGTGCAGTTTCAAGATTTGGTTCGAATTGATCTAACAGTTTTCGAGGAATTGATATCACACTTTGCCGAATTACCACTGAAATCTCAATTCCTATCTGAACTATCGAACTGAAATTCAACATGTGCATCTCAATTCGAAAACTGTGTAAAATTTCAAGATTTGGTTCGAATTGATCCAATAGTTCCTTAGGAATTGAAATGATATTTTGTCGAATCGACTACTGAAATCTCCATTCCTATCAGAACTATCGAACTGAAATTCAACATGTGCATCTCATTTCGAAAACTATAAGCAGTTTCAAGATTTGGTTCGAATTGATCCAACAGTTTTCAAGGAATTGATATCACACTTTTCCGAATTGTTCACTGAAATCTCATTTCCCATCTGAACTATCGAACTGAAATTCAACATGTGCATCTCAATTCGAAAACTGTGTACAGTATCGGGATTTTGATCGAATTGATCCAATAGTTCTTTAGGAATTGAAATGATATTTTGTCGAATCGACTACTGAAATCTCCATTCCTATCTGAACTATCGATCTGAAGAATGTGCATGTGCATGTGCATTTCCATTCGAAAACTATGTGCAGTTTCAAGATTTGGGTCGAATTTATCCAATAGTTCCTTAGGAATTGAAATGATATTTTGTCGAATCGACTACTGAAATCTCCATTCATATCAGAACTATCGATCTGAAATTCAACATGTGCATCTCATTTCGAAAACTATGTGCAGTTTCAAGATTTGGTTCGAATTGATCTAACAGTTTTCGAGGAATTGATATCACACTTTGCCGAATTACCACTGAAATCTCAATTCCTATCTGAACTATCGAACTGAAATTCAACATGTGCATCTCAATTCGAAAACTGTGTAAAATTTCAAGATTTGGTTCGAATTGATCCAATAGTTCCTTAGGAATTGAAATGATATTTTGTCGAATCGACTACTGAAATCTCCATTCCTATCAGAACTATCGAACTGAAATTCAACATGTGCATCTCATTTCGAAAACTATAAGCAGTTTCAAGATTTGGTTCGAATTGATCCAACAGTTTTCAAGGAATTGATATCACACTTTGCCGAATTGACCACTGAAATCTCAATTCCTATCTGAACTATCGAACTGAAATTCAACATGTGCATCTCATTTCGAAAACTATGTGCAGTTTCAAGATTTGGTTCGAATTGATCCAATAGTTTTCGAGGAATTGATATCACACTTTGCCGAATTACCACTGAAATCTCAATTCCTATCTGAACTATCGAACTGAAATTCAACATGTGCATCTCAATTCGAAAACTGTGTACAGTTTCAAGATTTGGGTCGAATTGATCCAATAGTTCCTTAGGAATTGAAATGATATTTTGTCGAATCGACTACTGAAATCTTCATTCCTATCAGAACTATCGATCTGAAATTCAACATGTGCATCTCATTTCGAAAACTATGTGCAGTTTCAAGATTTGGTTTGAATTGATCCAACAGTTTTCGAGGAATTGATATCACACTTTGCCGAATTGACCACTGAAATCTCAATTCCTATCTGAACTATCGAACTGAAATTCAACATGTGCATCTCAATTCGAAAACTATGTGCAGTTTCAAGATTTGGTTCGAATTGATCCAACAGTTTTCGAGGAATTGATATCACACTTTGCCGAATTACCACTGAAATCTCAATTCCTATTTGAACTATCGAACTGAAATTCAACATGTGCATCTCAATTCGAAAACTGTGTAAAATTTCAAGATTTGGTTCGAATTGATCCAATAGTTCCTTAGGAATTGAAATGATATTTTGTCGAATCGACTACTGAAATCTCCATTCCTATCAGAACTATCGAACTGAAATTCAACATGTGCATCTCATTTCGAAAACTATAAGCAGTTTCAAGATTTGGTTCGAATTGATCCAACAGTTTTCAAGGAATTGATATCACACTTTGCCGAATTACCACTGAAATCTCAATTCCTATCTGAACTATCGAACTGGAATTCAACATGTGCATCTCAATTCGAAAACTGTGTAAAATTTCAAGATTTGGTTCGAATTGATCCAACAGTTTTCGAGGAATTGATATCACACTTTGCCGAATTGACCACTGAAATCTCAATTCCTATCTGAACTATCGAACTGAAATTCAACATGTGCATCTCAATTCGAAAACTGTGTACAGTTTCAAGATTTGGGTCGAATTGATCCAATAGTTCCTTAGGAATTGAAATGATATTTTGTCGAATCGACTACTGAAATCTTCATTCCTATCAGAACTATCGATCTGAAATTCAACATGTGCATCTCATTTCGAAAACTATGTGCAGTTTCAAGATTTGGTTTGAATTGATCCAACAGTTTTCGAGGAATTGATATCACACTTTGCCGAATTGACCACTGAAATCTCAATTCCTATCTGAACTATCGAACTGAAATTCAACATGTGCATCTCAATTCGAAAACTATGTGCAGTTTCAAGATTTGGTTCGAATTGATCCAACAGTTTTCGAGGAATTGATATCACACTTTGCCGAATTACCACTGAAATCTCAATTCCTATTTGAACTATCGAACTGAAATTCAACAAGTGCATCTCAATTCGAAAACTGTGTAAAATTTCAAGATTTGGTTCGAATTGATCCAATAGTTCCTTAGGAATTGAAATGATATTTTGTCGAATCGACTACTGAAATCTCCATTCCTATCAGAACTATCGAACTGAAATTCAACATGTGCATCTCATTTCGAAAACTATAAGCAGTTTCAAGATTTGGTTCGAATTGATCCAACAGTTTTCAAGGAATTGATATCACACTTTGCCGAATTACCACTGAAATCTCAATTCCTATCTGAACTATCGAACTGGAATTCAACATGTGCATCTCAATTCGAAAACTGTGTAAAATTTCAAGATTTGGTTCGAATTGATCCAACAGTTTTCGAGGAATTGATATCACACTTTGCCGAATTGACCACTGAAATCTCAATTCCTATCTGAACTATCGAACTGAAATTCAACATGTGCATCTCAATTCGAAAACTGTGTACAGTTTCAAGATTTGGGTCGAATTGATCCAATAGTTCCTTAGGAATTGAAATGATATTTTGTCGAATCGACTACTGAAATCTTCATTCCTATCAGAACTATCGATCTGAAATTCAACATGTGCATCTCATTTCGAAAACTATGTGCAGTTTCAAGATTTGGTTTGAATTGATCCAACAGTTTTCGAGGAATTGATATCACACTTTGCCGAATTGACCACTGAAATCTCAATTCCTATCTGAACTATCGAACTGAAATTCAACATGTGCATCTCAATTCGAAAACTATGTGCAGTTTCAAGATTTGGTTCGAATTGATCCAACAGTTTTCGAGGAATTGATATCACACTTTGCCGAATTACCACTGAAATCTCAATTCCTATTTGAACTATCGAACTGAAATTCAACATGTGCATCTCAATTCGAAAACTGTGTAAAATTTCAAGATTTGGTTCGAATTGATCCAATAGTTCCTTAGGAATTGAAATGATATTTTGTCGAATCGACTACTGAAATCTCCATTCCTATCAGAACTATCGAACTGAAATTCAACATGTGCATCTCAATTCGAAAACTGTGTACAGTTTCAAGATTTGGGTCGAATTGATCCAATAGTTCCTTAGGAATTGAAATGATATTTTGTCGAATCGACTACTGAAATCTCCATTCCTATCAGAACTATCGATCTGAAATTCAACAGGTGCATCTCATTTCGAAAACTATGTGCAGTTTCAAGATTTGGTTCGAATTGATCCAACAGTTTTCGAGGAATTGATATCACACTTTGCCTAATTGACCACTGAAATCTCAATTCCTATCTGAACTATCGAACTGAAATTCAACATGTGCATCTCAATTCGAAAACTGTGTACAGTTTCGAGATTTGGTTCGAATTGATCCAACAGTTTTCGAGGAATTGATATCACACTTTGCCGAATTACCACTGAAATCTCAATTCCTATCTGAACTATCGAACTGAAATTCAACATGTGCATCTCAATTCGAAAACTGTGTAAAATTTCAAGATTTGTTTCGAATTGATACAACAGTTTTCGAGGAATTGATATCACACTTTGCCGAATTGACAACGGAAATCTCTACTATCGAACTGAAATTCAACATGTGCATCTCATTTCGAAAACTATAAGCACTTTCAAGATTTGGTTCGAATTGATCCAACAGTTTTCAAGGAATTGATATCACACTTTGCCGAATTGACCACTGAAATCTCAATTCCTATCTGAACTATCGAACTGAAATTCAACATGTGCATCTCAATTCGAAAACTGTGTACAGTTTCAAGATTTATGTCGAATTGATCCAATAGTTCCTTAGGAATTGAAATGATATTTTGTCGAATCGACTACTGAAATCTCCATTCCTATCAGAACTATCGATCTGAAATTCAACATGTGCATCTCATTTCGAAAACTATGTGCAGTTTCAAGATTTGGTTCGAATTGATCCAACAGTTTTCGAGGAATTGATATCACACTTTGCCGAATTGACCACTGAAATCTCAATTCCTATCTGAACTATCGAACTGAAATTCAACATGTGCATCTCAATTCGAAAACTATGTGCAGTTTCAAGATTTGGTTCGAATTGATCCAACAGTTTTCGAGGAATTGATATCACACTTTGCCGAATTGACCACTGAAATATCAATTCCTATCTGAACTATCGAACTGAAATTCAACATGAGCATCTCAATTCGAAAACTGTGTAAAATTTCAAGATTTGGGTCGAATTGATCCAATAGTTCCTTAGGAATTGAAATGATATTTTGTCGAATCGACTACTGAAATCTCCATTCCTATCAGAACTATCGATCTGAAATTCAACATGTGCATCTCATTTCGAAAATTAAGTGCAGTTTCAAGATTTGGTTCGAATTGATCCAACAGTTTTCGAGGAATTGATATCACACTTTTCCGAATTGTTCACTGAAATCTCATTTCCCATCTGAACTATCGAACTGAAATTCAACATGTGCATCTCAATTCGAAAACTGTGTACAGTATCGGGATTTTGATCGAATTGATCCAATAGTTCTTTAGGAATTGAGATGATATTTTGTCGAATCGACTACTGAAATCTCCATTCCTATCTGAACTATCGATCTGAAATTCAACATGTGCATTTCAAATCGAAAACTATGTGCAGTTTCAAGATTTGGGTCGAATTTATCCAATAGTTCCTTAGGAATTGGAATGATATTTTGTCGAATCGACTACTGAAATCTCCATTCATATCAGAACTATCGATCTGAAATTCAACATGTGCATCTCTTTTCGAAAACTATGTGCAGTTTCAAGATTTGGTTCGAATTGATCCAACAGTTTTCGAGGAATTGATATCACACTTTGCCGAATTACCACTGAAATCTCAATTCCTATCTGAACTATCGAACTGAAATTCAACATGTGCATCTCATTTCGAAAACTATGTGCAGTTTCAAGATTTGGTTCGAATTGATAAAATAGTTTTCGAGGAATTGATATCACACTTTGCCGAATTGACCACTGAAATCTTAATTCCTATCTGAACTATCGAACTGAAATTCAACATGAGCATCTCAATTCGAAAACTGTGTAAAATTTCAAGATTTGGTTCGAATTGATCCAATAGTTCCTTAGGAATTGAAATGATATTTTGTCGAATCGACTACTGAAAACCCCATTCCTATCAGAACTATCGAACTGAAATTCAACATGTGCATCTCATTTCGAAAACTATAAGCAGTTTCAAGATTTGGTTCGAATTGATCCAACAGTTTTCAAGGAATTGATATCACACTTTGCCGAATTGACCACTGAAATCTCAATTCCTATCTGAACTATCGAACAGAAATTCAACATGTGCATCTCATTTCGAAAACTATGTGCAGTTTCAAGATTTGGTTCGAATTGATAAAATAGTTTTCGAGGAATTGATATCACACTTTGCCGAATTACCACTGAAATCTCAATTCCTATCTGAACTATCGAACTGGAATTCAACATGTGCATCTCAATTCGAAAACTGTGTAAAATTTCAAGATTTGGTTCGAATTGATCCAACAGTTTTCGAGGAATTGATATCACACTTTGCCGAATTACCACTGAAATCTCAATTCCTATCTGAACTATCGAACTGGAATTCAACATGTGCATCTCAATTCGAAAACTGTGTACAGTTTCAAGATTTGGGTCGAATTGATCCAATAGTTCCTTAGGAATTGAAATGATATTTTGTCGAATCGACTACTGAAATCTTCATTCCTATCAGAACTATCGATCTGAAATTCAACATGTGCATCTCATTTCGAAAACTATGTGCACTTTCAAGATTTGGTTCGAATTGATCCAACAGTTTTCGAGGAATTGATATCACACTTTGCCGAATTGACCACTGAAATCTCAATTCCTATCTGAACTATCGAACTGAAATTCAACATGTGCATCTCAATTCGAAAACTATGTGCAGTTTCAAGATTTGGTTCGAATTGATCCAACAGTTTTCGAGGAATTGATATCACACTTTGCCGAATTACCACTGAAATCTCAATTCCTATCTGAACTATCGAACTGAAATTCAACATGTGCATCTCAATTCGAAAACTGTGCAAAATTTCAAGATTTGGTTCGAATTGATCCAACAGTTTTCGAGAATTGATATCACACTTTGCCGAATTGACCACTGAAATCTCAATTCCTATCTGAACTATCGAACCGAAATTCAACATGTGCATCTCAATTCGAAAACTGTGTAAAATTTCAAGATTTGGGTCGAATTGATCCCATAGTTCCTTAGGAATTGAAATGATATTTTGTCGAATCGACTACTGAAATCTCCATTCCTATCAGAACTATCGATCTGAAATTCAACATGTGCATCTCATTTCGAAAACTATGTGCAGTTTCAAGATTTGGTTCGAATTGATCCAACAGTTTTCGAGGAATTGATATCACACTTTTCCGAATTGACCACTGAAATCTCATTTCCCATCTGAACTATCGAACTGAAATTCAACATGTGCATCTCAATTCGAAAACTGTGTACAGTTCCGGGATTTTGCTCGAATTGATCCAATAGTTCTTTAGGAATTGAAATGATATTTTGTCGAATCGACTACTGAAATCTCCATTCATATCAGAACTATCGATCTGAAATTCAACATGTGCATCTCATTTCGAAAACTATGTGCAGTTTCAAGATTTGGTTCGAATTGATCCAACAGTTTTCGAGGAATTGTTATCACACTTTGCCGAATTGACAACGGAAATCTCAATTCCTATCTGAACTATCGAACTGAAATTCAACATGTGCATCTCATTTCGAAAACTATGTGCAGTTTCAAGATTTGGTTCGAATTGATCCAACAGTTTTCAAGGAATTGATATCACACTTTGCCGAATTGACCACTGAAATCTCAATTCCTATCTGAACTATCGAACTGAAATTCAACATGTGCATCTCATTTCGAAAACTATGTGCAGTTTCAAGATTTGGTTCGAATTGATCCAACAGTTTTTGAGGAATTGATATCACACTTTGCCGAATTACCACTGAAATCTCAATTCCTATCTGAACTATCGAACTGAAATTCAACATGTGCATCTCAATTCGAAAACTGTGTAAAATTTCAAGATTTGGTTCGAATTGATCCAACAGTTTTCGAGGAATTGATATCACACTTTGCCGAATTGACCACTGAATTTTCAATTCCTATCTGAACTATCGAACTGAAATTCAACATGTGCATCTCAATTCGGAAACTGTGTACAGTTTCAAGATTTGGGTCGAATTGATCCAATAGTTCCTTAGGAATTGAAATGATATTTTGTCGAATCGACTACTGAAATCTCCATTCCTATCAGAACTATCGATCTGAAATTCAACATGTGCATCTCATTTCGAAAACTATGTGCAGTTTCAAGATTTGGTTCGAATTGTTCCAACAGTTTTCGAGGAATTGATATCACACTTTTCCGAATTGACCACTGAAATCTCAATTCCCATCTGAACTATCGAACTGAAATTCAACATGTGCATCTCAATTCGAAAACTGTGTACAGTTTCGGGATTTTGATCGAATTGATCCAATAGTTCTTTAGGAATTGAAATGATATTTTGTCGAATCGACTACTGAAATCTCCATTCCTATCTGAACTATCGATCTGAAATTCAACATGTGCATCTCAATTCGAAAACTATGTGCAGTTTCAAGATTTGGGTCGAATTGGTCCAACAGTTTTTGAGGAATTGATATCTCACTTTGTCGAATTGACCACTGAAATCTCAATTCCTATCTGAACTATCGAACTGAAATTCAACATGTGCATCTCAATTCGAAAACTATGTGCAGTTTCAATGTTTGGTTCGAATTGATCCAATAGTTCCTTAGGAATTGAAATGATACTACGTCGAATCGACCAATGAAATCTCAATTCCTATCAGAACTATCGAACTGAAATTCAACATGAGCATCTCGATTCGAAAACTATGTGCAGTTTCAAGATTTGGTTCGAATTGATCCAACAGTTTTCGAGGAATTGATATCACACTTTGCCGAATTGACCTCTGAAATCTCAATTCCTATCTGAACTATCGAACTGAAATTCAACATGTGCATCTCAATTCGAAAACTGTGTAAAATTTCAAGATTTGGTTCGAATTGATCCAACAGTTTTCGAGGAATTGGATATCACACTTTGCCGAATTGACCACTGAAATCTCAATTCCTATCTGAACTATCGAACTGAAATTCAACATGTGCATCTCAATTCGAAAACTGTGTACAGTTTCAAGATTTGGGTCGAATTGATCCAATAGTTCCTTAGGAATTGAAATGATATTTTGTCGAATCGACTACTGAAATCTCCATTCCTATCAGAACTATCGATCTGAAATTCAACATGTGCATCTCATTTCGAAAACTATATGCAGTTTCAAGATTTGGTTCGAATTGATCCAACAGTTTTCGAGGAATTGATATCACACTCTTCCGAATTGACCACTGAAATCTCAATTCCCATCTGAACTATCGAACTGAAATTCAACATGTGCATCTCAATTCGAAAACTGTGTACAGTTTCGGGATTTTGATCGAATTGATCCAATAGTTCTTTAGGAATTGAAATGATATTTTGTCGAATCGACTACTGAAATCTCCATTCCTATCTGAACTATCGATCTGAAATTCAACATGTGCATCTCAATTCGAAAACTATGTGCAGTTTCAAGATTTGGGTCGAATTGGTCCAACAGTTTTTGAGGAATTGATATCTCACTTTGTCGAATTGACCACTGAAATCTCAATTCCTATCTGAACTATCGAACTGAAAATCAACATGTGCATCTCATTTCGAAAACTATGTGCAGATTCAAGATTTGGTTCGAATTGATCCAACAGTTTTCGAGGAATTGATATCACACTTTGCCGAATTGACCACTGAAATCTCAATTCCTATCTGAACTATCGAACTGAAATTCAACATGTGCATCTCAATTCGAAAACTGTGTAAATTTCAAGATTTGGTTCGAATTGATCCAACAGTTCTCGAGGAATTGATATCACACTTTGCCTAATTGACCACTGAAATCTCAATTCCTATCTGAACTATCGAACTGAAATTCAACATGTGCATCTCATTTCGAAAACTATGTGCAGATTCAAGATTTGGTTCGAATTGATCCAACAGTTTTCGAGGAATTGATATCACACTTTGCCAAATTGACCACTGAAATCTCAATTCCTATCTGAACTATCGAACTGAAATTCAACATGTGCATCTCAATTCGAAAACTGTGTAAAATTTCAAGATTTGGTTCGAATTGATCCAACAGTTCTCGAGGAATTCATATCACACTTTGCCTAATTGACCACTGAAATCTCAATTCCTATCTGAACTATCGAACTGAAATTCAACATGTGCATCTCAATTCGAAAACTGTGTACAGTTTCGAGATTTGGGTCGAATTGATCCAATAGTTCCTTAGGAATTGAAATAATATTTTGTCGAATCGACTACTGAAATCTCCATTCATATCAGAACTATCGATCTGAAATTCAACATGTGCATCTCATTTCGAAAACTATGTGCAATTGGTATCACACTTTGCCGAATTGTTAGTGTGAATCCACACTTTCGCAGCCACGGTTTATGACGTGTAGACTGTCGAAGTTGGGATACGGACAAATCTAGGTGCGCTGTTGCCAGATCTCCAAATATTTCGTATCCACGCTTATTGCTCGTTACTCATAGTTCTTCGTTAGGATTGCAATATCGTGGACGATTGATAATGGTGTAGCCATTACTATGAGTCAAACAAAAATTTAGTAATGAGTAGTATTGATGTTGATATAGTATTTCATGACATTCGGGGAATTGAATCGTGCGAAATCATTACATTTTAGACCGTATTTCGCGAGATGTTGCGCGATAAGTAGTGGATTGAAAGTATATAAGAATGTGTACCACCCTAAGGGGGTAAGGAAAAACAAGTTATCCTCCTTTTTTACATTTCAGGCTGTATCGAGGAGGGGCTGCCGTGTTCGTTCATGATTTTTCCGTTGAAATATTGAGGAACACGAGTGCATTCGAGAAAATCATATTTCGTAAGTTGTACCACCGTAGAGGGGTCGGGGGACACCAAATTATCGAACTTTTTTACATTTCAGTCCGTATCGAGGAGGGGGTTCCGTGTTCATTCATGATTTTTTCGTTGAAATATTGGGAAACACGAGTGCAATTAAAAAAACAATATTTCATAATTTGTACCACCGTAGGGGGGTCGAAGGACACCAAATTATCGAAATATTTGACATTTCAGGCTGTATCGAGGAGGGGGTGCCGTGTTCGTTCATGATTTTTTCGTTGAAATATTGGAAAACACGAGTGCTTTCGAAAAAACAATATTTCATAATTTGTACCACCGTAGGGGGGTCGGGGGACACCAAAGAATAGAATTTTTTTACATTTCAGACTGTATTGAGAAGGGGGTTCCGTGTTCGTTCATGATTTTTTCGTTGAAATATTGGGAAACACGAGTGCTTTCGAAAAAACAATATTTCATAATTTGTACCACCGTAGGGGGTCGGGGGACACCAAAGAATAGAAATTTTTTACATTTCAGGCTGTATTGCGAAGGGGGTTCCGTGTTCTTTCATGATTTTTTCGTTGAAATATTGGGAAACACGAATGCTTTCGAAAATTTTCGAAATTTCAGAAACTCAATTAGACAAAATGCCGACGTTTCGATTTTATTTTAAATCATCTTCAGGGCTCTAAAACAAATGACAAACTTTATAGTAAAAACAAGTAAAAATTCAAAGGAATAGAGAATAGAAGTCTCGAAACAGGAACATATAACAACTACTGAATAAGAACATTAATCAGACTAACAAAGTAATAAAAATGTAAGTAATAAAATGTTCTTATTCAGTAGTTGTTATATGTTCCTGTTTCGAGACTTCTATTCTCTATTCCTTTGAATTTTTACTTGTTTTTACTATAAAGTTTGTCATTTGTTTTAGAGCCCTGAAGATGATTTAAAATAAAATCGAAACGTCGGCATTTTGTCTAATTGAGTTTCTGAAATTTCGACCTAAAAGAAACCTCTAATCACTAATACATATTGATACCAAGGTCATCAAAAATATCAAAACTAAATCACAATATTTCATAATTTGTATCACCGTAGGGGGGTCGGGGGAAACCAAATTATCGAAATTTTTTACATTTCAGGCTGTATCGAGGAGGGGGTTCCGTGTTCATTCATGATTTTTTCGTTGAAATATTGGGAAACACGAGTGCAATCGAAAAAACAATAGTTCATAATTTGTACCACCGTAGGGGAGTCGGGGGACACCAAAGAATCGAAATTATCTACATTACAGGCTGTATCGAGGAGGGGGTTCCGTGTTCGTTCATAATTTTTTCGTTGAAATATTGGAAAAGACGAGTGCAATCAAAAAAACGATATTTCATAATTTGTACCACAGTAGGGGAGTCGGGGGACACCAAGTTATGGAGATTTTTTACATTTCAGGCTGTATCGAGAAGGGGGTTCTACGAGTGCATTCTAAAACACAATATTTCATATTTTGTATCACCGTAGGGGGGTCGGGGGACACCAAATTATCGAAATTTTTTACATTTCAGGCTGTATCGAGGAGGGGGTTCCGCGTTCGTTCATAATTTTTTCGTTGAAATATTGGAAAACACGAGTGAAATCAAAAAAACGATATTTCATAATTTGTACCACCGTAGGGGAGTCGGGGGACACCAAATTATGGAATTTTTTTACATTTCAGGCTGTATCGAGAAGGAGGTTCCGTGTTCGTTCATGATCTTTTCGTTGAAATATTGAAAAACACGAGTGCAATCGAAAAAACCATATTTCGTAATTTGTACCACCGTAGGGGAGTCGGGGGACACCAAAGAATCGAAATTTTTTACATTTCAGGCTGTATCGCCACCGTGTAAAGCCTTAAAGAGAAGTTAGTATAATAATAAGATGTATCACTATTGACCATTAGAAAAACGAAAACAGTGAATTTACGAGATTGGACCACGATAAGAGTAGCGTTCACGATAATCGCCCGGTGTGTGTCCGACGTCTGATCGTCGTCGTACGCCGATTTCCAGCACAATAATATAACTGAAATATTCCCATGTATCTTACTGCGCGTGCCGGATAGTCTTTTACGATCGACATGGAAGACATGGCCGTGGTCTTTGCGTAATTTCTCTATCTGATAATACTGACTTGTTCGAATTTATCCTATCGGTTCATCACAGTTATTATTCATGGGTGAGTTAAGCGAGTAAATATATTAAATATTTCAATTTGGTATCAAATAAGACGATCTGTTGATTAGTACACTTGATAAAGCGAAATTCATTTTTTGGTTTTGTCGCTCAACATTAAGTTTGATATTTCGAATTCATATCTTAGGTTTTAACGATGGCAGGGAAGCCGGCTAAATTTCCTATTGGAAAATTAGCAGAATATTTGAATACAAATTTTTCAGGCATTTCTCTTGAAGATCTTGATAGAGTTAAATTGAACGATAACATTATCCAAGAATCGGCAAAGTTTTTATTTTCTGAGAACAATCGTAAGACGCAACGAGCTATTTATATGGTACTGCGAAGAAACACGGGTAACATACGAGATATTTTGAAATTTAACCGAAATAAAGTAGTGAAATCCGTAAGTAGAGGAAATAATGACCGAGGTATCAATAATATATCATATTTGACACGTATCAATAATGCCATTATTAGAGAAAATATTATGAAAAACGACTTATTGGTTGAATCCTACTTTCCAGTTTCTTCGATGTATTCCCGGTTATGTAACGGCATGGGTATGAAAAATAACGAGAAAAATCGTCGAAAACTATTCTTTTTCATCAAAAGACATTATCATGCAATGAAGACACCAGTTGACCATGAAAGTGCAATTTCTTCTCCAGATGTTTCAAATCAAAAACTAGATAATTCACAAACTGTTCAAGAAGCATCATTTCAATGTTCTTCGGAATCTTCACGCTTTATAAATGACAAAAGTAATGATACATCACACATTGACTCCGAAAAATCTGACGAATTAAGTACTGAAAAATTTATTTCTCGTAGTTTTCCAATAACTTCTAATCAACAGGATAACGATGCATCTCATAATATATTAGTACACTCGACTCCAAAAGCTAGGGAATCACCGTTTTTCATCACCCCCCCACATCTATTTCACCGAAAAGAAAAGAAGTCAGTTCGGATTTCGAAGCAGTATCACCAGAATGGAAACAAATTTTCGAAATGAAAAATGAAGTTCGCGAACGACTTCCAAGAGGAACGGAAAATATACAGAATTCAAACTTAGGAGCTTTCACTTATAAAGATTGCATTTTCAAAGAGGGTGAATTTGTTTTAAACGGTCATGAAATCTCCACCATATGTCGAAATAAAACGCTAGTAAGGGAAAAATACACTATTTTGTTGAATAAAAAAAATAAATCTGTGAATAACACATGCAATCTTTGTTTCAAACATAATCGATATTTAAAAAAAAATGATTCGCTGAAAATATACGCGTATTGTGTGCACCGAACATGTAAAAAGTTTGTTTTGACTATCCAAAATATTTCTTCTAAACAAATTTCAGAGCATAAAGTTGAGGTTTATAGTTCCTCCAAAAATTTTAGACATGTGACTAAAGTAACGACACAAGTAAGAGGTATTGAACGAAAGATTATAAAAAGGGAAATACTGAACATACAACCCTTAGAGCAACGACAAAATGATATTTTAAATTTAGATGACGAATCGATGAATAATTTAAACTTAGGCGCTGTCAAATCAGATGCGGTTTACAGAAAAATGCGTTCAGAAGCATTTGCGAAGAATGATAGACACATAGATGATATACTTGATGTAATATTGATGCAGAAGAATCACCCCAATTATATTCAATTCGCCGGAATTCCTTTACATGTGTAAAGCTCATTCATTCATTCATTGCTGTATCCCGTTACCGGGAATAAATCTACAAAAAGAAGAAGGAAAAAAAAAAAAAAAAAATTCGAACAGACTTGTAACTTCTTTGTGCTAGTTGCGACTGTGTGCCCTCCTGTGACTAAAGAGACCCAACCGTGACCTGCAGATCCTTCCACACTCAGGGCATGGATAGTCACCAACCAGATCTGGCCGCCGCTGTATCCTTCTCGATTCTCCATTATAACTGTGCACCAAAGACCTCCACTGTGACCTGTCTAACGCTAGTTGTTCCCAGTTATGATTAGCATTAACTGATTTTAGGGATTGATGTAGTGTATCCTTAAACCGCTTATACTGGCCTCCTGGTTTCCGTGCTCCCTCAGTGAGTTCGCCGTATAGAGCTATTTTGGGGAGTCTTGTGTCTTGCATCCTCAGAATGTGGCCGCTCCATCTGAGTCAGGCCCTCGTTACTTGAGTCTCAATTGTTGTACAACTCGCGCGCTGCAAGACTTCTGCATTCGAAACTTTGTGGAACCATCTGATGTGCATTATCTGTCTTAGATGACGTTGCTGCGTCTGTTCAAGCTGTTTAATATGTCGCCTGTAGGGAGTCCAGCTTTCGCTTCCGTAAAGAAGCGTTGGGAGGACCACTGCTCTGTAAACAGCTGTCTTGGTCTTCAGATTGAGGTCGTGATTTTGGAACACTCTGTCCTTCAGCTTCCAGAATGCCCGTGATGCCGAATTGATACGGTTGTGTATTTCCGTGTCAAGGTTAGCCCTAGTATTTATGAAGCTTCCCAAGTATTTGAACTGCTCGACCTGTTCTAGAGTTTCATTGTCCAGGCTGATATCTGTTTGAAGGCTTTCTGGCGGACTTACCAGGATTTTGGTCTTGTCAATATTGAGTCTAAGGCCTAAAGCTTCGTATATATGTTTATAGGTGTCCATCATTATCTGTAGATCCTCTGAGCTGCTAGCGATGAGTGAACAGTCGTCTGCATATTGAAGTTCCATGATAAACTTGGTACGGGTTTTTGCTCTGAGGCGCTTCAGGTTAAACAGGCCTCCATCAAATCTGAATCTTATCCCAACACCTCTTACTACCTACTTACCACCTACTTACTTATATATGTATAGTAAGGAACAGGTCCTTCTATTGAATTCAGTAAGGAAGGGGAACGGGGTGCTTCATTTAGATGCAACAGGTAGTATCATACGGAAGCCTGATAAAACTGGCAACAAAGTTTATTATTACGCTGGTGTCGTGCAAATTCCTCGATACAATAGAGTATGCGCAGTAATGGAGATGATTTCTAATGAACATGATGCTGGGAGCCTCGGATCTTGGCTTCTGAAATTCAAATCTTTTTGTATTAGTCAACACAAGAAATGGCCAATTTGTCGAAAAATAGTTACCGATTTTAGTTTTGCCTTTTTAAATGCAATATCTATATCTTTCAATAGCATGGATTTCAAAGACTACATAAATATGACGTTCGATTGTATATATAATAATAAACAAGTTCTTGTGAATAAAATTCAGTTACATATATGTTGTTTCCATATGTTTAAGCTAGTGGCGGCTGATGTAGATAATTTTTACGACAACTTTGAGGTGAAAAGACATATAAAAGAAATTTTAGGCGCGGCGTATAATATTAATAATTGGGGGCAGTTTTGCGCATGGTTCAGAAGTTTTTACATCATTACAAACTCCAGTAGGAAAAGTCCAATTTTTTTCAGCGAATTTAACTTATTATTGAAACCATGTTGTTATCAAAAGTTGGAAGAGTGTCGGAATATAAAACACGACATTGAGTATCAGGCGAACTCAATCGGGACATACGAGTCTACTTCCTATTGTAAGTTCTTCAAACAATTTCGTTCAAATTTAAAAACCCATTTGATTTCTGAAGTAGGAGAAATGAATGAGTATGAAAATGCGCAATTTTTCGAGAAGTTCCTTAAAGAATATATACCTTTTGTTCCCTTATGGAGTGGTATTTTATCAACAAATAAAGAACGTTATAGTAATGCGCCTGTCGAAAGATGGTTCGGAATAGTGAAGAATATTTTAGCAAGAAAAATTATGCGCCAAAGGTGTTCTCGCGTTGTTAGGAAACTGAGAAAACATGTTCTTTTCGTTTTGAAAGAATTTACTCAGGATATTCCTAGGAAACGATGTTGTAAGATTCAGCCTGAGGATAAAACCGACAAAAGTCTTGCATCCCAAGAAATTTGGGATAAAAAAGTTAAAGAACCTCATAACAATTTCCTAGGGACATCACTGAAACTCGCGTTAAAATCCCAATCTTTATCCAACAGAGGTGTCGATGCTGATTTGTGCACTTACTGTAAAGAAGGAAATTTAGACTTCACTGCTTCTTGGATACAGTGTGATAGATGCGATGGTTGGGTGCATGAAATTTGTGTGGGAGAAATAGAAATTTCTCAAAGCGATTTATTTTTCTGTAAATTTTGTGAAGATAGCAAATATGAGGATAAGGATGTCCAAATTCCATCAAAAATTGTCATCCAGGAATCTAAAACAACAGCCAGTACGCTATGTAGAAATTATTTCGAAAAAAATTATAGGAAAACGAAAAGTGAATTAAGAAAAATAGAGATCATGACAAAAGCTCAGAGACACTCATCTAAGTGGTTTGAGGAAAGACGAATTCGGGTTACAGAACAATATATAATAGCAAATCGGAGAAAACTTTAATTAGTGTTTGTAATAGAATCATCAAACCGGTAAATATTAAATCTGTAGCCATAACACATGGTATTGAATATGAAGGAGAAACAATTGCACTGTATGAACAGCAAACTAATTCACTATGTTCATCGGCTGGCTTGCATGTTCATCATACCTATCAATTCATTGGAGGATCGCCTGATGGTCTAGTTGCTGATGACGGTATAGTGGAAGTTAAATGTCCATACACCTGTCGAAATTTAAATCCAAATATTGCGTCCGAAAAAGGTTAAATAAAATTTTGTAAGAAAACATCGGGGAAACTGTCAAAGACGCATAATTATTACTATCAAATCCAGGCTCTTCTTGAAATTACAGATAGGAATTGGTGCGATCTCGTTATTTTCACTTTCCACGGGATTAAAGTAGAGAGAATTTATAGGGATGAACTTTGCTGGAGAAAAATGCTAAATAAAATTGAAAATTTCTTTAATTTTGTCATGCTGCCAATCCTCGCTGGCGCCGTGACTGAGCCAAAGAATCTCAAATGGAAATCGGAAGATCAATTACAAATTTTACCCAACGGATTGGTTTCGAATGCCACTTTTTATAAAGATATCGGAAGGAGATATCACATAGCATTTTTCTCTTCTTTCACTTGCGATGTCACCGAAATAACTTCTTGTGACTTTAAAATCTTGTCAAGTAATGAGTGGTTAACAAATTTTATAGTAGACATTTGTTTGAATATTTTCAAAGGTCGAATAAATTCATATCAGATTATAGCCTGCATGTTTGCAACAAGAATTTTTTTATATGCTGACGGGGAAGCACATCCTTCAATAAAATCATTTAATATTCAAGGTGATGTCTTAGTTTTTCCCATCATTCAAAATTATTCCGACAGGAGAGATACTCCTCATTTACACCACTTTTGTTTGGCATTAGCTGATTTGAGAAATAAAAAATTCACATTTTTGAATCCATTTAGAAGTTCCTTAGAAGAAACAAAAAAGTACCTGTCAAAATTTTTAAAATTTGCGGAAAACTATTGTTTTGAAAATAACGGAAATTATATTGATACCAGCAACTGGACCGTCGACGTAATTCTACATGATGAGCAGGATGACACCTTCAACTGCGGAGTTTACATTATTTATTATTTCGAAAAAATTGTTAGTGGTCAATCTTTGAGTAATGGGGTAAATATAATGCAGTACAGAAATAGCCTGAAAGAGACTATTATAAGATCATCAGATGACATGTCTGAAAAATGTTTTTTTTGCGGAAATTGCCCTAGCGACAATAATAGGTACCTACCGTTTCATTATATGTAATAATTGTTTAAGGAGTAGTCACGTCAAGTGTATTTTACCTAACGAAAAAAATTCGAATATTTTAGATTCGTTCCAATATCAATTTGGTATTTGCAAGTTATGTGAAAAAAACTAAAATTGAAAAAATATGGGCGTAAGAATATTTTTTGAGTTGATTTTTCTAGATTCCCTGTTTGTTGTAATTATTTAGAATTATTTTGTTTTTGTTGTCATTATGCACAACCATTTTCAATCTTGTTTTGATTATCAAGGATAACTTCGTTTTTTTATTCAGAATTATTTTTATTTTCGTTTTCATTATTCATTATGAATTTTATATTGTTGTTATAATACAGAATTATTTTTATTTTTGTTATTTTTCTGAAATATTTTCATTCTGCTGTTATTTTCTATTGTTATTTATCAACAGAACTCCTTTGCGCCATTTCTGACGCAAAGGTGCATGATGTTCTGGAGAGAGGGCAGAAGCCACTATGTGGGACAATAGGGCTCTTGGCGAACACCCACCATAAAAAAAAGTAACGCACCTATGAAATACCTCCTGGGTGGTGTGGAAAATTTCATGTAAATAACAATCAATTTTGGAAACAACTGCTGAAACAGAAATTCGACTGAACTCTGCACATCACAGAATACTTCTCAAAATCGGAAATGAACTATAATTTATAATAATGGCTTTAACAGTCGGATAGGAATAATAGTAGTTTTCTCTCGTGCTTCTCTTCGAAATGTAAAAAATTTCGATAATTTGGTGTCACCCGACCCCCCTACGGTGGTACAAATTATTAAATATTGGCTTTTAGAATGCACTCGTGTTTCCCAATATTTCAACGAAAAAATTATGAACGAACACGGAACCCCCTCCTCGATACAGCCTGTAATGTAGATAATTTCGATTCTTTGGTGTCCCCCGACTCGCCTACGGTGGTACAAATTATGAACTATTGTTTTTTCGATTGCACTCATGTTTCCCAATATTTCAACGAAAAAATCATGAACGAACACGGAACCCCCTTCTCGATACTGCCTGAAATGTAAAAAATTTCCATAACTTGGTGTCCCCCGACTCCCCTACGGTGGTACAAATTATGAAATATCGTTTTTTTGATTGCACTCGTGTTTTCCAATATTTCAACGAAAAAATTATGAACGAACACGGAACCCCCTCCTCGATACAGCCTGTAATGTAGATAATTTCGATTCTTTGGTGTCCCCCGACTCCCCTACGGTGGTACAAATTATGAACTATTGTTTTTTCGATTGCACTCGTGTTTCCCAATATTTCAACGAAAAAATCATGAACGAACACGGAACCCCCTCCTCGATACAGCCTGAAATGTAAAAAATTTCGATAATTTGGTGTCCTTCGACCCCCCTACGGTGGTACAAATTAAGAAATATGGTTTTTTCGATTGCACTCGTGTTTCCCAATATTTCAACGAAAAAATCATGAACGAACACGGAACCCCCTCCTCGATACAGCCTGAAATGTAAAAAATTTCGATAATTTGGTGTCCCCCGACCCCCCTACGGTGATACAAAATATAAAATATTGTGTTTTAGAATGCACTCGTGTTTCCCAATATTTCAACGGAAAAACCATGAACGAACACGGAACCCCCTCCTCGATACAGCCTGAAATGTGAAAAATTTCGATTCTTTGGTGTCCCCCGACTCCCCTACGGTGGTGCAAATTATGAACTATTTATTTTTCGATTGCACTCGTGTTTCCCAATATTTCAACGAAAGAATCATGAACGAACACGGAACCCCCTTCTCGTTACAACCTGAAATGTAAAAAATTTCCATAACTTGGTGTCCCCCGACTCCCTTACGGTGGTACAAATTATGAAATATCGTTTTTTTGATTGCACTCGTGTTTTCCAATATTTCAGCGAAAAAATTATGAACGAACACGGAACCCCCTCCTCGATACAGCCTGTAATGTAGATAATTTCGATTCTTTGGTGTCCCCCGACTCCCCTACGGTGGTACAAATTATGAAATATTGTTTTTTCGAAAGCACTCGTGTTTCCCAATATTTCAACGAAAAAATCATGAACGAACACGGAACCCCCTTCTCAATACAGCCTGAAATGTAAAAAATTTCTATTCTTTGTTGTCCCCCGACCCCCTACGGTGGTACAAATTATGAAATATTGTTTTT
Source organism: Coccinella septempunctata (assembly GCF_907165205.1). NCBI lineage: Eukaryota > Metazoa > Arthropoda > Insecta > Coleoptera > Coccinellidae > Coccinella > Coccinella septempunctata. The sequence goes on from NC_058198.1 coordinate 18,778,940, forward strand.
TCGAAAGCACTCGTGTTTCCAATATTTCAACGAAAAAATCATGAACGAACACGAAACCCCCTTCTCAATACAGCCTGAAATGTAAAAAAATTCTATTCTTTGGTGTCCCCCGACCCCCTACGGTGGTACAAATTATGAAATATTGTTTTTTCGAAAGCACTCGTGTTTCCCAATATTTCAACGAAAAAATCATGAACGAACACGGAACCCCCTTCTCAATACAGCCTGAAATGTAAAAAATTTCTATTCTTTGGTGTCCCCCGACCCCCTACGGTGGTACAAATTATGAAATATTGTTTTTTCGAAAGCACTCGTGTTTCCCAATATTTCAACGAAAAAATCATGAACGAACACGGAATCCCCTTCTCAATACAGCCTGAAATGTAAAAAATTTCTATTCTTTGGTGTCCCCCGACCTCCTACGGTGGTACAAATTATGAAATATCGTTTTTTTGATTGCACTCGTGTTTTTCAATATTTCAACGAAAAAATTATGAACGAACACGGAACCCCCTCCTCGATACTGCCTGTAATGTAGATAATTTCGATTCTTTGGTGTCCCCCGACTCCCCTACGGTGGTACAAATTATGAACTATTGTTTTTTCGATTGCACTCGTGTTTCCCTATATTTCAACGAAAAAATCATGAACGAACACGGAACCCCCTCCTCGATACAGCCTGAAATGTAAAAAATTTCGATAATTTGGTGTCCTTCGACCCCCCTACGGTGGTACAAATTATGAAATATTGTTTTTTTAATTGCACTCGTGTTTCCCAATATTTCAACGAAAAAATCATGAACGAACACGGAACCCCCTCCTCGATACAGCCTGAAATGTAAAAAATTTCGATTCTTTGATGTCCCCCGACTCCCCTGCTTTGGTACAAATTACGAAATATGGTTTTTTCGAAAGCACTCGTGTTTCCCAATATTTCAACGAAAAAATCATGAACGAACACGGAACCCCCTCCTCGATACAGCCTGAAATGTAAAAAATTTCGATAATTTGGTGTCCCCCGACCCCCCTACGGTGATACAAAATATGAAATATTGTGTTTTAGAATGCACTCGTGTTTCCCAATATTTCAACGGAAAAACCATGAACGAACACGGAACCCCCTCCTCGATACAGCCTGAAATGTAAAAAATTTCTATTCTTTGGTGTCCCCCGACCCCCCTACGGTGGTACAAATTATAAAATATTGTTTTTTCGAAAGCACTCGTGTTTTCCAATATTTCAACGAAAAAATCATGAACGAACACGGAACCCCCTCCTCGATACTGCCTGTAATGTAGATAATTTCGATTCTTTGGTGTCCCCCGACTCCCTTACGGTGGTACAAATTATGAACTATTGTTTTTTCGATTGCACTCGTGTTTCCCAATATTTCAACGAAAAAATCATGAACGAACACGGAACCCCCTTCTCGATACTGCCTGAAATGTAAAAAATTTCCATAACTTGGTGTCCCCCGACTCCCCTACGGTGGTACAAATTATGAAATATCGTTTTTTTGATTGCACTCGTGTTTTTCAATATTTCAACGAAAAAATTATGAACGAACACGGAACCCCCTCCTTGATACTGCCTGTAATGTAGATAATTTCGATTCTTTGGTGTCCCCCGACTCCCCTACGGTGGTACAAATTATGAACTATTGTTTTTTCGATTGCACTCGTGTTTCCCAATATTTCAACGAAAAAATCATGAACGAACACGGAACCCCCTCCTCGATACAGCCTGAAATGTAAAAAATTTCGATAATTTGGTGTCCCCCGACCCCCCTACGGTGATACAAAATATGAAATATTGTGTTTTAGAATGCACTCGTGTTTCCCAATATTTCAACGGAAAAACCATGAACGAACACGGAACCCCCTCCTCGATACAGACTGAAATGTAAAAAATTTCGATTCTTTGGTGTCCCCCGACTCCCCTACGGTGGTACAAATTATGAACTATTGTTTTTTCGATTGCACTCGTGTTTTCCAATATTTCAACGAAAAAATCATGAACGAACACGGAACCCCCTTCTCGATACAGCCTGAAATGTAAAAAATTTCCATAACTTGGTGTCCCCCGACTCCCCTACGGTGGTACAAATTATGAAATATCGTTTTTTTGATTGCACTCGTGTTTTCCAATATTTCAACGAAAAAATTATGAACGAACACGGAACCCCCTCGTCGATACAGCCTGTAATGTAGATAATTTCGATTCTTTGGTGTCCCCCGACTCCCCTACGGTGGTACAAATTATGAACTATTGTTTTTTCGATTGCACTCGTGTTTCCCAATATTTTAACGAAAAAATCATGAACGAACTCGGAACCCCCTCCTCGATACAGCCTGAAATGTAAAAAATTTCGATAATTTGGTGTCCTTCGACCCCCCTACGGTGGTACAAATTATGAAATATTGTTTTTTTAATTGCACTCGTGTTTCCCAATATTTCAAGAAAAAATCATGAACGAACACGGAACCCCCTCCTCGATACAGCCTGAAATGTAAAAAATTTCGATTCTTTGATGTCCCCCGACTCCCCTGCTTTGGTACAAATTACGAAATATGGTTTTTTCGAAAGCACTCGAGTTTCCCAATATTTCAACGAAAAAATCATGAACGAACACGGAACCCCCTCCTCGATACAGTCTGAAATGTAAAAAATTTCGATAATTTGGTGTCCCCCGACCCCCCTACGGTGATACAAAATATGAAATATTGTGTTTTAGAATGCACTCGTGTTTCCCAATATTTCAACGGAAAAACCATGAACGAACACGGAACCCCCTCCTCGATACAGCCTGAAATGTAAAAAATTTCGATAATTTGGTGTCCCCCGACCCCCCTACGGTGATACAAAATATGAAATATTGTGTTTTAGAATGCACTCGTGTTTCCCAATATTTCAACGGAAAAACCATGAACGAACACGGAACCCCCTCCTCGATACAGCCTGAAATGTAAAAAATTTCTATTCTTTGGTGTCCCCCGACCCCCCTACGGTGGTACAAATTATGAAATATTGTTTTTTCGAAAGCACTCGTGTTTTCCAATATTTCAACGAAAAAATCATGAACGAACACGGAACCCCCTCCTCGATACTGCCTGTAATGTAGATAATTTCGATTCTTTGGTGTCCCCCGACTCCCTTACGGTGGTACAAATTATGAACTATTGTTTTTTCGATTGCACTCGTGTTTCCCAATATTTCAACGAAAAAATCATGAACGAACACGGAACCCCCTCCTCGATACAGCCTGAAATGTAAAAAATTTCGATAATTTGGTGTCCTTCGACTCCCCTACGGTGGTACAAATTATGAAATATTGTTTTTTCGAAAGCACTCGTGTTTCCCAATATTTCAACGAAAAAATCATGAACGAACACGGAACCCCCTTCTCAATACAGCCTGAAATGTAAAAAATTTCTATTCTTTGGTGTCCCCCGACTCCCCTACGGTGGTACAAATTATGAACTATTGTTTTTTCGATTGCACTCGTGTTTCCCAATATTTCAACGAAAAAATCATGAACGAACACGGAACCCTCTTCTCGATACTGCCTGAAATGTAAAAAATTTCCATAACTTGGTGTCCCCCGACTCCCCTACGGTGGTACAAATTATGAAATATCGTTTTTTTGATTGCACTCGTGTTTTTCAATATTTCAACGAAAAAATCATGAACGAACACGGAACCCCCTCCTCGATACAGCCTGAAATGTAAAAAATTTCGATTCTTTGATGTCCCCCGACTCCCCTGCTTTGGTACAAATTACGAAATATGGTTTTTTCGAAAGCACTCGTGTTTCCCAATATTTCAACGAAAAAATCATGAACGAACACGGAACCCCCTCCTCGATACAGCCTGAAATGTAAAAAATTTCGATAATTTGGTGTCCCCCGACCCCCCTACGGTGATACAAAATATGAAATATTGTTTTTTTAATTGCACTCGTGTTTCCCAATATTTCAACGAAAAAATCATGAACGAACTCGGAACCCCCTCCTCGATACAGCCTGAAATGTAAAAAATTTCGATTCTTTGATGTCCCCCGACTCCCCTGCTTTGGTACAAATTACGAAATATGGTTTTTTCGAAAGCACTCGTGTTTCCCAATATTTCAACGAAAAAATCATGAACGAACACGGAACCCTCTTCTCGATACTGCCTGAAATGTAAAAAATTTCCATAACTTGGTGTCCCCCGACTCCCCTACGGTGGAACAAATTATGAAATATCGTTTTTTTGATTGCACTCGTGTTTTTCAATATTTCAACGAAAAAATCATGAACGAACACGGAACCCCCTCCTCGATACAGCCTGAAATGTAAAAAATTTCGATAATTTGGTGTCCTTCGACTCCCCTACGGTGGTACAAATTATGAAATATTGTTTTTTCGAAAGCACTCGTGTTTCCCAATATTTCAACGAAAAAATCATGAGAGAACACGGAACCCCCTTCTCAATACAGCCTGAAATGTAAAAAATTTCTATTCTTTGGTGTCCCCCGACTCCCCTACGGTGGTACAAATTATGAACTATTGTTTTTTCGATTGCACTCGTGTTTCCCAATATTTCAACGAAAAAATCATGAACGAACAGGGAACCCCCTCCTCGATACAGCCTGAAATGTAAAAAATTTCGATTCTTTGATGTCCCCCGACTCCCCTGCTTTGGTACAAATTACGAAATATGGTTTTTTCGAAAGCACTCGTGTTTCCCAATATTTCAACGAAAAAATCATGAACGAACACGGAACCCCCTCCTCGATACAGCCTGAAATGTAAAAAATTTCGATAATTTGGTGTCCCCCGACCCCCCTACGGTGATACAAAATATGAAATATTGTGTTTTAGAATGCACTCGTGTTTCCCAATATTTCAACGGAAAAACCATGAACGAACACGGAACCCCCTCCTCGATACAGACTGAAATGTAAAAAATTTCGATTCTTTGGTGTCCCCCGACTCCCCTACGGTGGTACAAATTATGAACTATTGTTTTTTCGATTGCACTCGTGTTTTCCAATATTTCAACGAAAAAATCATGAACGAACACGGAACCCCCTTCTCGATACAGCCTGAAATGTAAAAAATTTCCATAACTTGCTGTCCCCCGACTCCCCTACGGTGGTACAAATTATGAAATATCGTTTTTTTGATTGCACTCGTGTTTTCCAATATTTCAACGAAAAAATTATGAACGAACACGGAACCCCCTCCTCGATACAGCCTGTAATGTAGATAATTTCGATTCTTTGGTGTCCCCCGACTCCCCTACGGTGGTACAAATTATGAACTATTGTTTTTTCGATTGCACTCGTGTTTTCCAATATTTTAACGAAAAAATCATGAACGAACTCGGAACCCCCTCCTCGATACAGCCTGAAATGTAAAAAATTTCGATAATTTGGTGTCCTTCGACCCCCCTACGGTGGTACAAATTATGAAATATTGTTTTTTTAATTGCACTCGTGTTTCCCAATATTTCAACGAAAAAATCATGAACGAACACGGAACCCCCTCCTCGATACAGCCTGAAATGTAAAAAATTTCGATTCTTTGATGTCCCCCGATTCCCCTGCTTTGGTACAAATTACGAAATATGGTTTTTTCGAAAGCACTCGTGTTTCCCAATATTTCAACGAAAAAATCATGAACGAACACGGAACCCCCTCCTCGATACAGCCTGAAATGTAAAAAATTTCGATAATTTGGTGTCCCCCGACCCCTACGGTGATACAAAATATGAAATATTGTGTTTTAGAATGCACTCGTGTTTCCCAATATTTCAACGGAAAAACCATGAACGAACACGGAACCCCCTCCTCGATACAGCCTGAAATGTAAAAAATTTCTATTCTTTGGTGTCCCCCGACCCCCCTACGGTGGTACAAATTATGAAATATTGTTTTTTCGAAAGCACTCGTGTTTTCCAATATTTCAACGAAAAAATCATGAACGAACACGGCACCCCCTCCTCGATACAGCCTGAAATGTAAAAAATTTCGATTCTTTGGTGTCCCCCGACTCCCCTACGGTGGTACAAATTATGAAATATTGTGTTTTAGAATGCACTCGTGTTTCCCAATATTTCAACGAAGAAATCATGAACGAACACGGCACCCCCTCCTCGATACAGCCTGAAATGTAAAAAATTTCTATTCTTTGGTGTCCCCCGAACCCCTACGGTGGTACAAATTATGAAATGTTGTTTTTTCGAAAGCACTCGTGTTTCCCAATATTTCAACGAAAAAATTATTAACGAACACGGAACCCCCTCCTCAATACAGCCTGAAATGTAAAAAATTTCTATTCTTTGGTGTCCACCGACCCCCTACGGTGGTACAAATTATGAACTATTGTTTTTTCGATTGCACTCGTGTTTCCCAATATTTCAACGAAAAAATCATGAACGAACACGGAACCCCCTCCTCGATACAGCCTGAAATGTAAAAAATTTCGATGATTTGGTGTCCTTCGACTCCCCTACGGTGGTACAAATTATGAAATATTGTTTTTTCGAAAGCACTCGTGTTTCCCAATATTTCAACGAAAAAATCATGAACGAACACGGAACCCCCTTCTCAATACAGCCTGAAATGTAAAAAATTTCTATTCTTTGGTGTCCCCCGACTCCCCCACGGTGGTACAAATTATGAACTATTGTTTTTTCGATTGCACTCGTGTTTCCCAATATTTCAACGAAAAAATCATGAACGAACACGGAACCCCCTTCTCGATACTGCCTGAAATGTAAAAAATTTCCATAACTTGGTGTCCCCTGACTCCCCTACGGTGGTACAAATTATGAAATATCGTTTTTTTTGATTGCACTCGTGTTTTTCAATATTTCAACGAAAAAATTATGAACGAACACGGAACCCCCTCCTCGATACTGCCTGTAATGTAGATAATTTCGATTCTTTGGTGTCCCCCGACTCCCCTACGGTGGTACAAATTATGAACTATTGTTTTTTCGATTGCACTCGTGTTTCCCAATATTTCAACGAAAAAATCATGAACGAACACGGAACCCCCTCCTCGATACAGCCTGAAATGTAAAAAATTTCGATAATTTGTGTCCTTCGACCCCCCTACGGTGGTACAAATTACGAAATATGGTTTTTTCGATTGCACTCGTGTTTCCCAATATTTCAACGAAAAAATCATGAACGAACACGGAACCCCCTCCTCGATACAGCCTGAAATGTAAAAAATTTCTATTCTTTGGTGTCCCCCGACTCCCCTACGGTGGTACAAATTATGAACTATTGTTTTTTCGATTGCACTCGTGTTTCCCAATATTTCAACGAAAAAATCATGAACGAAGACGGCACCCCCTCCTCGATACAGCCTGAAATGTAAAATATTTCGATAATTTGGTGTCCTTCGACCCCCCTACGGTGGTACAAATTATGAAATATTGTTTTTTTAATTGCACTCGTGTTTCCCAATATTTCAACGAAAAAATCATGAATGAACATGGAACCCCCTCCTCGATACGGACTGAAATGTAAAAAAGTTCGATAATTTGGTGTCCCCCGACCCCTCTACGGTGGTACAACTTACGAAATATGATTTTCTCGAATGCACTCGTGTTCCTCAATATTTCAACGGAAAAATCATGAACGAACACGGCAGCCCCTCCTCGATACAGCCTGAAATGTAAAAAAGGAGGATAACTTGTTTTTCCTTACCCCCTTAGGGTGGTACACATTCTTAAATACTTTCAATCCACTACTTATCGCGCAACATCTCGCGAAATACGGTCTAAAATGTAATGATTTCGCACGATTCAATTCCCCGAATGTCATGAAATACTATATCAACATCAATACTACTCATTACTAAATTTTTGTTTGACTCTTAGTAATGGCTACACCATTATCAATCGTCCACGATATTGCAATCCTAACGAAGAACTATGAGTAACGAGCAATAAGCGTGGATACGAACTACTCCCCTACGGTGGTACAAATTATGAAATATTGTTTTTTCGAAAGCACTCGTGTTTCCCAATATTTCAACGAAAAAATCATGAACGAACACGGAACCCCCTTCTCAATACAGCCTGAAATGTAAAAAATTTCTATTCTTTGGTGTCCCCCGACTCCCCTACGGTGGTACAAATTATGAACTATTGTTTTTTCGATTGCACTCGTGTTTCCCAATATTTCAACGAAAAAATCATGAACGAACACGGAACCCCCTTCTCGATACTGCCTGAAATGTAAAAAATTTCCATTACTTGGTGTCCCCCGACTCCCCTACGGTGGTACAAATTATGAAATATCGTTTTTTTGATTGCACTCGTGTTTTTCAATATTTCAACGAAAAAATTATGAACGAACACGGAACCCCCTCCTCGATACTGTCTGTAATGTAGATAATTTCGATTCTTTGGTGTCCCCCGACCCCCCCTACGGTGGTACAAATTATGAAATATTGTTGTTTCGAAAGCACTCGTGTTTTCCAATATTTCAACGAAAAAATCATGAACGAACACGGAACCCCCTTCTCAATACAGCCTGAAATGTAAAAAATTTCTATTCTTTGGTGTCCACCGACTCCCTACGGTGGTACAAATTATGACATATTGTTTTTTCGAAAGCACTCGTGTTTCCCAATATTTCAACGAAAAAATCATGAACGAACACGGAACCCCCTTCTCAATACAGCCTGAAATGTAAAAAAATTCTATTCTTTGGTTTCCCCCGACCCCCCTACGGTGGTACAAATTATGAAATATTGTTTTTTCGAAAGCACTCGTGTTTTCCAATATTTCAACGAAAAAATCATGAACGAACACGGCACCCCCTCCTCGATACAGCCTGAAATGTAAAAAATTTCGATAATTTGGTGTCCCCCGACCCCCCTACGGTGATACAAAATATGAAATATTGTGTTTTAGAATGCACTCGTGTTTCCCAATATTTCAACGGAAAAACCATGAACGAACACGGAACCCCCTCCTCGATACAGCCTGAAATGTAAAAAATTTCTATTCTTTGGTGTCCCCCGACCCCCCTACGGTGGTACAAATTATGAAATATTGTTTTTTCGAAAGCACTCGTGTTTTCCAATATTTCAACGAAAAAATCATGAACGAACACGGAACGCCCTTCTCAATACAGCCTGAAATGTAAAAAATTTCTATTCTTTGGTGTCCCCCGACCCCCTACGGTGGTACAAATTATGAAATATTGTTTTTTCGAAAGCACTCGTGTTTCCCAATATTTCAACGAAAAAATCATGAACGAACACGGAACCCCCTTCTCAATACAGCCTGAAATGTAAAAAAATTCTATTCTTTGGTTTCCCCCGACCCCCCTACGGTGGTACAAATTATGAAATTTTGTTTTTTCGAAAGCACTCGTGTTTTCCAATATTTCAACGAAAAAATCATGAACGAACACGGCACCCCCTCCTCGATACAGCCTGAAATGTAAAAAATTTCGATAATTTGGTGTCCTTCGACCCCCCTACGGTGGTACAAATTATGAAATATTGTTTTTTTAATTGTACTCGTGTTTCTCAATATTTCAACGAAAAAATCATGAACGAACACGGAACCCCCTCCTCGATACAGCCTGAAATGTAAAAAAGTTCGATAATTTGGTGTCCCCCGACCCCTCTACGGTGGTACAACTTAAGAAATATGATTTTCTCGAATGCACTCGTGTTCCTCAATATTTCAACGGAAAAATCATGAACGAACACGGCATCCCCTCCTCGATATAGCCTGAAATGTAAAAAAGGAGGATAACTTGTTTTTCCTTACCCCCTTAGGGTGGTACACATTCTTATATACTTTCAATCCACTACTTATCGCGCAACATCTCGCGAAATACGGTCTAAAATGTAATGATTTCGCACGATTCAATTCCCCGAATGTCACCAATGGCGGTGAAAATTATTGTGATATGTATTGTGTCTTGAACAGCAACGGTTTTCCAAATCGAATGCTGTTGTGTCCCACAACGGAAATATATATCATCAATTTTTCTAGTATTTCTGTATGGAAATATTGATGAAATACTATATCAACATTAATACTACTCATTACTAAATTTTTGTTTGACTCTTAGTAATGGCTACACCATTATCAATCGTCCACGATATTGCAATCATAACGAAGAACTATGAGTAACGAGCAATAAGCGTGGATACGAAATATTTGGAGATCTGGCAACAGCGCACCTAGATTTGTCCGTATCCCAACTTCGACAGTCTACACGTCATAAACCGTGGCTGCGCAAGTGTGGATAACTTCACACTAACGAAAAAAGACGCATCTGGCGAAAAAAAGTATCGAATGGTAATCGACTATTGTCGTTTGAATGAAAAAACGGTAGAAGACAAGTATCCCCTACCCCGAATTGAAGAAATCTTAGACAATTTAGGAAAAAGTTGTTATTTTTCAACATTGGACATGGCCAAAGCATTCCACCAAATTGAAATGGACCCAGATTCCATAGAAAGAACGGCCTTCACAGTAAACAACGGACACTATGAATACGTTCGTATGTCCTACGGCTTGAAAAACGGACCAAGTACTTTTCAAAGAGTCATGGATGATGTATTCAAAAAGTATCTCCACATATTTTGTTTTGTGTATATGGACGATATTGTAATATTTTCCAAATCTTTACAAGAACACATCTATCATTTAAAATTAATTTTCCAAAACCTAAAAGAATTCAATCTCAAAATCGAACTAAATAAATGCGAATTTTTAAGTAAAAATGTTGAATTTTTGGGACATGTAATAACTCCCGACGGAATAGCACCGAATCCTTCCAAATTGAAAGCGATCGAAAACTACCCAATACCTCGGAATACAAAAGAAATAAAATCATTCTTAGGATTGATATGCTACTATCGCCGATTCATCAAAAATTTTGCTCATATCGTTTCACCAATGACAAAGTGCTTGAAAAAAGGCGCAAAGGTAAAACCTGAAAATCCAGATTATGTATCATCATTTCAGTTGTGTAAAGAACTATTAACAAATGCCTCAATTCTAACTTATCCAGATTTCGAAAAACCTTTCAAATTGACAACAGACGCATCAAACGTTGCTTTAGGAAGTGTTTTATCCCCGTCTAATCGCCCAGTAGCATATTACTCTAGAACATTGAATTCAGCCGAAAGAAATTATTCGACAATCGAGAAAGAATTATTAGCAATATTGGATTCTACAAAACATTTCCGGCCCTATCTTTTCGGTCAACATTTTACTGTAGAAACGGATCATAACCCACTTGTCTGGCTCTATGGAATAAAAGCACCAAATTCAAGACTAATTCGATGGAAACTAATAATTTTAATAATAATTAATTAATTATAATTAATTCAGCCACCGGCTACCCACCATTCTATTTACTTTATGGTCCTTATGACAAACTGCCTGAATTCGACCTCAATATGACGGTTTACGAACAAAACAACGAAAAAAGAAAACAAGAAATTTTACCATTTTTCGATCAAGTTTACGAAAAAAATAAGGAAAAATCTCAAAAGAAATTAGATAAATTGAATGAAAACCGAAATGACCCTCCAAACTTGGAACAAAAAGAAGTTTTTGTAGAAAGAAGAAGACCTAGAAAAACTGATCGTCCTTTCGAAAAAATCATTTTTGAACAACAGGAACAAAATAAAATCAGCGTTTTAACCGAAAAATCTCGAGAAACTACCGCAAATATTAATAAGGTCAAGAAATTAAGAAAAAATGTTTTCTCTTTTCAGAATTCCGATAATGCTGATGCAGACCCAAACCAACCAGGCCCTTCAGGTCACCAAAATAATCAATAACGGATACTTCGAAGAAAACTTGCGTAATGCAAAAATTTTAGATCACTATCACAAATTTCTTTTCTTGATTGACATCTCTTATTTAAGAAACAGTTACAAACAGCTAAGAAACAGTTTTTACAAATTACATGAACATGATACTTTAAGTACATCCACTCACGAAATATGTCTTGAATTTCAAACAAATCTCAATCAAGTTGAACAAATTTTGAATAAAAATATTTGAAATACCGAACCTAGAACTTTTCAAAGTTGAAGAACTCCATTCTATTGAACAATATCTTGAGAAAATTTATAAACCACAAGAGATTTCATCAATTAATAATGCTCATCTTTACAAATTTTTAGAATTTTCAAAAATATCTGTCATAGGAACAGACAAATCCCTAACATTCCTATTAAAAATCCCTATTCTTAAGCAATTCATTGCAAATTACTCCCAAGTGTACCCAGTACCCAATCATCAAGATATTGCGATAATACCACCAAAGAAGTATTTGATTAAGATCAAAAAAGAGGAATATTGGACCGACGAAGCCTGCCGATCAATAAGCAACTCCTTAGTACTCTGTCTTCAAGCGCCAACAAAAGAAGCCTGTACCCTGACAAAGCCTCAACTTTGCCAGACTTCTTTGTCAATAAACAACTTCAAGATTACCCACGTACTGAAAAACAAACAATTGTTGACCATCTTCAAGAAAACCCAAGAAGTAATAGAAGATTGTCATGGAACCATAATGAAGAAATCCATTCAAGGAGCCAATTTGCTCAGTTCCGACTGCAAAATCATAATTGAAAATTCTATATTCGAAAACACAGTACCAATTTACAATATCACATTCAGAAACATTTCAAAAATTACATTGAAATTCAACCACAAAATCGAATTCCATTCGAAACATTTGAGAGAGCCAACCTCCATTAATCAAGAAGCTGAGAAACTCCGAGATGAACCCAAGTATCTACATCCGGTCATTCACATGACACATTATGCCCTAAGTGGAATACTACTTTGTCTCATGGTTCTAGGAATAATTGCTATCTTGTTAAACAAAACGAGAATTCAAGAGCTCCTGTTCAGTCCCAGGAAAATCATCCACCTAGAGATGAGCAACGTTCAAGGCCTTGGTACTGATAACGAGGACGTTCCAGTCTAAGGAGGGAAGTGTTACGAGACCGTTTCCCACAAGAAACACGGAATCGCATCGGAACCCGAAACCCAGGATTCCTGGAAGACGACACAAGCCGTGACCACCGATTGTGACTCTTTTCCGTTTTCATAATTTGAATAATAGTTAGTTGATGTCTAGCGTTAGATAGATTCACTTGCTTGTTCTTTGTACAAATAAAAACGATATCCTTTCTATCGAGTTGTCCTTTAATTATCATTGGCAACCCTAAAAAGAAATAAGTTCTTTTTAAAAATAGACTTTTGGATACGTTATTCATAACTATATAGATTTGAAAAATACAGTCGAAAAGATAGGGAATTCAAGAATTCGTTCAAGACTCAGTTTCAATAACTGTAGACGATTCGATTGTTGAATTAATTTAATCCATTCAGAAATGAAAAATACATTGAAAAATTAATAAAAAATAATTTTTCTTTCTGATTCTTTTCCTTCTACAAAAATATCTATTTTTCTAAGCAATAATTCCAACATGAAATGAGTATTGGCAAATAAGGGATGAATACACTAAGGCATCATATTTGTTATTAGACTTGAATGGGTTACAACTTGGAAATGAAGGGAAGTAGGATGCCCAGATTCAGATACTCTAGATATAGATAGGTTCATTGCTGCCATTATAATAATGTCCGTCTCATCCTTACAAAATTTAACTAGGTAGGTACTTAAGTAGTTACTTTCCTCGGTATTCTTAGATCAGAAACCCAGATACTTGGTCCCCTCATACTTAATTAGTTTTTTGGACATTCCGTGAGCTTTATAGGTTCTGGAGTTCGGTTTGGGTTTTATTATACTTGTCTAGACGGTAGGAATTTGACCGAATATTATTATCGCATTCGTTTAGAAATGAAATATAAAATGACCGAGTCAATAGAAAAATATATAGCTCAATCTTTTGCCATATGAAATATTTTTCATTTATCATTAAAGCTATCAGGAAATTTTAGAATCAGTAGGATCATCTTCGTATTTTTCTGCCAGGTTTTCTAAAAACAAAGATTCAAATATTGAAAATTGAGAAATGAATACACAAAAGCATCAAATTAATTCGAGCTAAATGGATTATATCTTGAAAATAAAAATAATTAGAATATACATAGTGGCCTTCCGCCTATTACTGTCGGCAATTACTCAATTTAACTAGGTAGGTACTTAAATAGTTACTTTTCTCGGTATTCTTAGATCAGAAACCCAGATACTTGGTCCCCTCATACCTAATTAGTTTTTTGGACATTCCGTGAGCTTTATAACATAACATAACATAACATAACATAACAACAATCTTTATTTCAGATCAAATTCCAGTTACATAACAAAATATGAAATGAAATAGTGTCAAAAACAATGGTGTTACTTCACAATATCTTCCAAACAATAAGGTTCCCTATGTAATAGAAAATTAAAAAGTTTCTTTTTAAATGTTTTGATATCAGTTATGCCCTGTATATCACGTGGTAGGCTGTTATACATTTTTAAGGTCCTATATTCAATTTGTTTTTGTGTGGTTGATAGGTTACATCTGGGTAGATTGTAAGATAAGCCTCTTGTATTGTAACTTTCTTTCAGGTTTTTATGGTTACTATATAGGTGTTGGTTTTTATGCATAAACAGTAAGCATTCTTGCACATAAAGAGCATACAAAGTTAAAATGCCATTTCTTCTGAAGTGCCCCCTGCAGGACTCATTGTATCTCATCCCAAATAGGATCCTGATTGCTTTTTTTTGCAGAACAAATAGAGATGTTATATTCCCAGAGCCATAAAACATGAGTACATATCGCAATTTAGACTCGATGGTTGCATAGTACACTGTCTTCAGCAATTTAGGATTTATATACTTTGAGACACTCGGAAAGCATACAATGAACGGCTAAGTTTTTCCCCAAAGTTAGCTATTTGTGATTTCCAGTTCAGCTTTTCATCAATATGAACACCCAAAAACTTGGTGGATTTGGAAATTGTATACTCGTTCTGATTGACATGAGCGTTGTTTGGGTTCTCTCTTCCGGCATTAGTGGGTTGGAAAAATATGATAGTTGTTTTATCATCATTCATTATAAGATTATTTTTGGTTAACCATTCCTTAGCTGAATTCATCACCTCCTGTATGAGATTCTTCAATTCAGTCCATAGTGTCTCAATTATCAAGATGTTCATGTCATCTGCATAGTTCACCCTTGTTATTTTATGGTTTTCTTCTCGCTCCTTCAGACTCAGATCATTTATGTACATGATGAAGAATATGGGTCCTGCTATACTTCCTTGTGGGATTCCTAATTTAATTTGTTGTTTGTCCGATCTTACTGTCTGCTCGTGCACGTTCATTTCAACCAATTGTGATCTTCCATCAAAATAAGACTTTATCCATTCCAATGCTGGTCCTTCTATTCCATACTTCTTCATCCTTGCAATCAAAATCTTACTGTCGAGACAATCATAAGCTTTTGAAAGATCCAGAAATAAACCCATTGCCAAGTTTCTGTCCTCATATGCCTCAGTGACTCGTTTTACGAAGCTAAATATCGCCGTCTGTGTTGATTTACCTTTGAGGTATCCATGTTGGTTTTTGTCCAAAATCATATTTTCCAAGAGAAATGTCATAAGTTGGCTGCAAAAGGCAAGTTCAAATATTTTGGAGAATGAAGGGAGAATACTGATGGGTCTGTAGTTTGTGTAGTCATTTGCATTTCCTTTTTTATGTATAGGTTTTACAACAGCTATTTTCAGTTAAGATGGAAATACTCCAACCTCAGCGAATTATTCACTATGAATGTTAATGGATGTATTATTTCATCTATTGTAGCCTTTATTGTGTAGTTTGATATTTCATCGATTCCGCATGTGTGTTTATTCTTCAAATTTTTAACTATTAATCTTACATCATTTTCATGTAATGTCTGTATGTAAAGTGACCTGTCTATCTTTAGTGTAGCATTCACCTCAACGTTTTTTGTTAAATCTTTGGTCATATTTGGGGCTATATTAACCAGGTATTCATTAAATTCATTCGCAATTACATTTGGACTCCTATCATCGGATGGAAAAAATTACTTTTGGCATTGTTCTTCAGGGAATTGATTACTGTCCAGATGGCTTTGTTTTTATTATCAGAATCTTCTATTATTTTTTCAAACTTAGCTTTTTTCTGTTGGATGAGTGCACTATCATACTGCTTTTTAATTTCACTATATTCCTTCTTGAATGCTGAATCTTTCTGACTTAGGAGCAGCAAGATGTCAAGCCTATTCTTTAATTCTTTGATTGTGGGATCAGTTGTCAAATTTTTTAGGTGCTTGGATTCTTTTGTGATCCTAACTAATGGACACGCTCTGTTCAAATTGTTTTGGTACAGTTCTAGAAATGTGTTGAATTGTAAATCAACATCTTCCCTACTGATATTGTAGACTGGTGTCCAGTCTTGTTCAGCTAGAAATTTTTTGAGTTTTTCTCGATTTTCGTGTGAGAAAATTCGTCTGTGGACGTGTTGCTTTTTGCAATCAGTTCCAAATGTAATTTTTTGTGCAGCATGGTCTGAAACATGATAATGTATGACATTAGTAGAAGCTTGGCAATCAACTTTAGTGTACACGCCATCTAAGCATGTTGAAGTTGTTGGGGTTATCCTAGTTGGTTCGAACACATTTTGTTTAATATTGTAAGAATTCAAAAAATTCAGCCAATCACACCTTCTCCTGGATTCTTGCAACATGTCAATATTGAAATCTCCCATCAGAATAATTTGGTTGTCAGTATGGGCAAGTTCTTCAAATATCGGTGTTAGTTGTTTAATCATAAGTTCTGTATTCCCATCATTATAAATAGCAATACATACCCATTTTTTTCCATTCTGATGAAATTGCACTGCAGCACATTAAAATTGCCCTTTTATGGAAACTTTGGCTATATCTGCTCTGTCTATAGCATGGAGATTGTCTCTAGTATAGATTGCGACTCCTCCATGTTGTCCTGAAGCCCTACAAAAATTAGCTTTCATGTTAAACTCTCCAATTGTATAACATGCTAATTCTGCTTCACTTTTCTAGTGTTCTGTAAAACAAAATATTTGTATATCCTGATTTTCTTGTATAATTTGTTCAATTTGTTCAATGGAATTGCCAATTGATCTGAGATTTTGATGAAATATACTGAAATTTGATTTGTGTGTTTGTTTATGATTGATTTTTCCATTTAATTTTGAGGTTGCTTCTCCTTTGCCTTTTCCATTAAAAAATGTTGCCCACGATAGAAGCTGAATCTCTCAAATCGAACCCCTTCTGGCCACAACTCCTTATCGTATACTGTTTCCTTCATGTCAAGTGGAACACCCACTAGGAAGCATTTTGAGATACCTTCCAATGATTTTGTCTTCAAAACTGATACTGATATTTCTTCTTGCCCATGTTCACTCTTATTTGTAATGTATTCTAGCACATGTTTCTCTTCAACACTTTCTTTGACTCTTGAGATGAAAAGCCATAGTGTTTTGTCTTTCTTGGTGGATTTTGTTGATCTGAAAACATTATCATCCTTAGTGGTAAGTGTACCAACATTACTTGCCTTTTTGTGCCTTCTTGAATATCTGACTGTTTCAAATTCATTTAATCGTTGAGATGCGGAGATGGTATCTGTTTCTTTTCTTTCATTCGCGGTTGTAGAAACACTTTTACTTTGTTTATGTTTATGTTTCAAATTAACGTCACCTCTGTCAATGACTTGCTTATTTTCTATGTTCTGTAGTTCCTTTTCACTCAGTATTTGTTCTCTGTGTCTCTCCTTTATTTTGGTATTTGAGACTTGATTTTGGTTAACTTGTCTGGTGTTACTTACAATGTTTACATTTTTCTGCCTTATCTTATGAGTTTGATTTTTTTCTGCATAGCCTTCATTCCGCATAGCTTCGATTTTTTCATGTAATAGACTGTTGTTTTCAGCCAAAATATTATTTTTTTCTTGAGATTCTTTTGGGAGTTGTTTCAAGTAAGCAATTTCTATACTCATTATTTTATTTTGTATCACCAAATCTTCGCTTTGTTTGAGTGGTTCAGATGTCCACTGTTCAAGTTTTTCGTGTTTGCATTCTGTATTTCTCGAGTTTGCTGCTCGCAGCATGCAGGATGGATGAAAATTTTCACTACACTTTGCACACTGAACTCCAGCCGTCACTTTTCTGCCACATCGTGCACATTCAAGTTCATCATTTTCAATATTTTCCTGGGAACCCAGTTCCGTACGTTTATCACTCGACGCCATATTCGGTAACGAATATGTTATAGGTTCTGGAGTTCGGTTTGGGTTTTATTATACTTGTCTAGGCGGTAGGAAGATTTTGTATTATTGGTAGTAATAAAACCCAAAAATTTCTGCAGCGAAATAAACTTAATTTAACCAAAAATTAACATCCCCTCCTAACGAATTCTGGCTAAATAGGACCCCATCAGTTTTTATTTCCACAGTTTGAATTTTTATTTGAATCTGCAAGTGCGCTCACAGTTCTCAGTCTCGTGTAATAGAAAAGCATCAGTTTGAGTTTAGTTATATCGGAACGTTTTTCGTTATATCATCGGATTATCAGTCTCCGTCTACACCCCTCCTATACCAGAGTCTTGATTCCACCCATACTGTCAATAACGTATTCTGCTGGTGTGGATACCTGGGGGGTACAGAAGGCACTTTAGGGTGGCTACCCTTCCTAGAATATTTCCGTTCGTTCCCGTGTCCACCTCTACGGTTAGGGAAGCACTCTGCTGGTGTGGATACCCGGGGAGTCCCGAACACGCCTAAGGGTTAGCTGTCGTAATTCTGTGTCGTCGTATTTCTTTCATCCCCTAACCTGGCTGAAGTCCGGTGCCTGCCCGTTAAGTGTGCGTCTTAGGTTCTAGCTGGCGTACACGTCCGTAGACCTCGTATAACGTTCGAGATTGGATCCCTTTTCATTCCGTCCGTTTTTCCCCTGTAGATTTACCGATCTCGAGTCTTTCACTTCACGAATTTTATAAAAGTGCCATTTGTGTTTTCTTGTACGAGTCGACAAATATAATTTGTGTACTTTCACTGGTTATCGCTAACACCCCAGACACCAAGGAATCTTGTCTTCGGCTCGTAGCTACCAGAGTAGGTTTGCTATTTTCCCTTAGAGAATAGCTGGTGCTCGAGTACCCCGAGAAAAAGCCGTTACACACTTTACATCTGTAAATGTTTTCAGCGGAAAGTTATGCAAATCTTCCGAAGTAGTATTTGGTTTCAAATTTGAGACGTGCAGTGTCAACACCCTCATAAGATGCCATGACTAGTAGCGACCTCGTTTTTTCCGTCTGTTCGTAACCTTCACCCAATCATTGGTGTTATGTTTGTTTTCACTGATTTTGTATTGATATCAAAGTTACTTTTCCCCATAGTTTATCGAGAAAATTTTGTATACATTTTTCCTATCCATATCGTACAGATTCACTTTTTTTGTGTGTTACATATACCTATTGATGAATTGATGAGAATGAACATGAGAAATTATTTTGCAGTAATCATTTGAATCCAAAAATGATTAGTGAGCATGAGAGAAGCAGAGATAATTCGATTATTATCGAAAACATAATCGTTGGAAATATTAAGAAGCATCCAATATTTGCTTCGTTCAATGCGAGTGGCATAGCAAGCTCAAATCATTATGAAATGAGTCAGTCCTATCTTAATTTGCTTCCCATAGATCTGAACTGCCCTGAACCGTCACACGGACGGAAAAGTTATCAAGTGGAGGAGATACCTTCTATCAGCTCATTGGACGTAGTGACGGCGGGCCAGTATATATGCCAGCGTAGCTTGAGTATTCCTCAGACTCACTCGTCTGTTCACGAATGCTTAGTGACATGGATTACAGAGTTTTGCCCGGATGTTTCGTAAGCAGATCGGGTCCCTTCAGGTCCTTACCTGCAGAAATGGTTTCAACCATTTTTAGATATCTGGATGCTGATTCAATGTTATCCGTTTATTCGACGAGCCGAAGATTCAGAGATATCTGCCTTCATGACCCGATGCTCAGGCGTAAGCTCATTTCGAGAACGACTGAATTGCGGAAAGAAGAGCGGAGGCGATTGCTGAATCCAAAATTTGGCGAGAGTATTGTTCGGAATGATGATTTCTCTCGCTCATCATTCCGAGAAAATACCACTCATAAAAAAGTTCTTGTACAAACAAGAACACAACGAACGCGTGCTTTGACAATTCCAAGTAATTGGAGTTTACGCTCCTCTGAGCAGAAGGTCAAAACAAATCATCGCTTGATGAGGCTATGAATCTGCATGCACTATCAACATTATTAATATTAATTAACACTTAGTTGTTCTCGGCAACAGATATCATCATTGTGACAGATTTGACTCAACTTCAACTGATATTCTACGTTAATCACTATGAAATATAAAATTGAATTTCTCCCACAATTTTTCTTTCAACAAGAGGGATTATCATTACTGTGTTGTGTTTATCGAGAGGTATATATATAGATTTGAAAAATACAGTCGGAAAGATAGGGAATTCGAGAATTCGTTCAAGACTCAGTTTAAATAACTGTAGACGATTCGATTGTTGAATTAATTTAATCCATTCAGAAATGAAAAATACATTGAAAAATCAATAAAAAATAATTTTTCTTTCTGTTTCTTTTCCTTCTACAAAAATATTCATTTTTCTAAGCAATAATTAAAACATGAAATGAGTATTGGCAAATAAGGGATGAATACACTAAGGCATCATATTTGTTATTTCGGACATAAACCGAATTTGACCGAATATTATTATCGCATTCGTTTAGAAATGAAATATAAAATGACCGAGTCAATAGAAAAATATATAACTCAATCTTTTGCTATATGAAATATTTTTCATTTATCATTAAAGCTATCAGGAAATTTTAGAATCAGTAGGATCATCTTCGTATTCTTCTGCCAGGTTTTCTAAAAACAAAGATTCAAATATTGAAAATTGAGAAATGAATACACAAAAGCATCAAATTAATTCGAGCTAAATGGATTATAACTTGAAAATAAAAATAATTAGAATGTACATAGTGGCCTTCCGCCTATTACTGTCGGCAATTACTTAATTTAACTTTTAGGTAATTAAATAGTTACTTTTCTCGGTATTCTTAAATCAGAAACCCAGATACTTGGTCCCCTCATACCTAATTAGTTTTTTGGACATTCCGTGAGCTTTATAGGTTCTGGAGTTCGGTTTGGGTTTTATTATACTTGTCTAGGCGGTAGGAAGATTTTGTATTATTGGAAGTAATAAAACCCAAAAATTTCTGTAGCGAAATAAACTTAATTTAACCAAAAATTCACATCCCCCCCTAACGAATTCTGGCTAAATAGGACCCCATCAGTTTTTATTTCCACAGTTTGAATTTTTATTTGAATCTGCAAGTACGCTCACAGTTCTCAGTCTCGTGTAATAGAAAAGCATCAGTTTGAGTTAAGTTATATTCGAACGTTTTTCGTTATATCATCGGGTTATCATTTTCCGTCTACACCCCTCCTATACCAGAGTCTTGATTCCACCCATACTGTCAATAACGTATCCTGCTGGTGTTGATACCTGGGGGGTACAGAAGGTACTTTGGGGTGGCTACCCTTCCTAGAATATTTCCGTTCGTTCCCGTGTCCACCTCTACGGTTAGGGAAGCACTCTGCTGGTGTGGATACCCGGGGAGTCCCGAACACGCCTAAGGGTTAGCTGTCGTAATATTGTGTCGTCGTATTTCTTTCATCCCCTAACCTGGCTGAAGTCCGGTGCCTGCCCGTTAAGTGTGCGTCTTAGGTTCTAGCTGGCGTACACGTCCGTAAACCTCGTATAACGTTCGAGATTGGATCCTGTTTCATTCCGTCCGTTTTTTCCCTGTAGATTTACCGATCTCGAGTCTTTCACTTCACGAATTTTATAATAGTGCCATTTGTGTTTCCTTGTACGAGTCGACGAATATAATTTGTGTACTTTCACTGGTTATCGCTAACACCCCAGACACCGAGGAATCTTGTCTTCGGCTCGTAGCTATCAGGGTAGGTTTGCTATTTTCCCTTAGAGAATAGCTGGTGCTCGAGTACCCCGAGAAAAAGCCGTTACACACTTTACATCTGCAAATGTTTTCAGCGGAAAGTTATGCAAATCTTCCGAAGTAGTATTTGGTTTCAAATTTGAGACGTGCAGTGTCAACACCCTTATAAGATGCCATGACTAGTAGCGACCTCGTTTTTTCCGTCTGTTCGTAACCTTCACCCAATCATTGGTGTTATGTTTGTTTTCACTGATTTTGTATTGATATCAAAGTTACTTTTCCCCATAGTTTATCGAGAAAATTTTGTATACATTTTTCCTATCCATATCGTACAAATTCACTTTTTTTGTGTGTTACATATACCTATTGATGAATTGAGGAGAATAAACATGAGAAATTATTTTGCAGTAATAATTCGAATCCCCAAATGATTAGTGAGCATGAGAGAAGCAGAGATAATTCGATTATTATCGAAAACATAATCGTTGGAAATATTAAGAAGCATCCAATATTTGCTTCGTTCAATGCGATTGGCATAGCAAGCTCAAATCATTATGAAATGAGTCAGTCCTATCTTAATTTGCTTCCCATAGATCTGAACTGCCCTGAACCGTCACACGGACGGAAAAGTTATCGAGTGGAGGGTATACCTTCTATCAGCTCATTGGACGTAGTGACGGCGGGCCAGTATATATGCCAGCGTAGCATGAGTATTCCTCAGACTCACTCGTCTGTTCACGAATGCTTAGTGAAATGGATTACAGAGTTTTGCTCGGATGTTTCGTAAGCAGATCGGATCCCTTCAGGTCCTTACCTGCAGAAATGGTTTCAACCATTTTTAGATATCTGGATGCTGATTCACTGTTATCCGTTTATTCGACGAGCCGAAGATTCAGAGATATCTGCCTTCATGACCCGATGCTCAGGCGTAAGCTCATTTCGAGAACGACTGAATTGCGGAAAGAAGAGCGGAGGCGATTGCTGAATCCAAAATTTGGCGTGAGTATTGTTCGGAATGATGATTTCTCTCGCTCATCATTCCGAGAAAATACCACTCATAAAAAAGTTCTTGTACAAACAAGAACACAACGAACGCGTGCTTTGACAATTCCAAGTAATTGGAGTTTACGCTCCTCTGAGCAGAAGGTCAAAACAAATCATCGCTTGATGAGGCTATGAATCTGCATGCACTATCAACATTATTAATATTAATTAACACTTAGTTGTTCTCGGCAACAGATATTATTATTGTGACAGATTTGACTCAACTTCAACTGATATTTTACGTTAATCACTATGATATAATATAAAATTGAATTTCTCCCACAATTTCTCTTTCAACAAGAAGGATTATCATTACTGTGTTGTGTTTTCCGAAAGGTATATATATAGATTAAAAAAATACAGTCGAAAAGATAGGGAATTCAAGAATTCGTTCAAAACTCAGTTTCAATTTGTAGACGATTCGATTGTTGAATTGATTGAATCCATTCAGAAATGAAAAATACATTGAAAAATCAATAAAAAATAATTTTTCTTTCTGTTTCTCTTCCTTCTACAAAAATATCTATTTTTCTAAGCAATAATTCCAACATGAAATGAGTATTGGCAAATAAGGGATCACTAAGGCATCATATTTGTTATTAGACTTGAATGGGTTACAACTTGGAAATGAAGGGAAGTAGGATGCCCAGATTCAGATACTCTAGATATAGATAGGTTTATTGGGGTGTAAGGGGGAAGGATGCGTTTTATAGCCTCTCCCCTCAAATGCCAACCTCACCTACTCGCGGTGCACCCTGTTCTTACGAACGAGGCTCTGGCGACCGAACATGAGCGGTATAACTCTGTTTCCCACAATTACGTAGCCTAAACATTGGCTTGAGCAGGAAATGGCTCTCTGCGTTGCTCAAGTTACGTCTCAGACCTTGTCGTCTCAGGATACCTGTGCCACAAGATAATCTAGTCGTAGCCGCAACCAAAGTTGCACTGACAGCGTTACCAGTGCAGCTTTTGAACACCTTCTAACGCAGCTCCTACAAAAAGATGGATCAATCGAACAGGACAAAATTCTTATCCGGAGGTAAAATACCCTCCCATTCGGATCTCCGGGGGAGGGTGCCTGAGCGAGTGAATCATCGAACAAACACCAATGAAAAGCACATAGCTTTTGCAGCATGGAACGTCAGAACCTTGCTAGACAACCCCAAGGCCGACCGACCAGAGAGGCGTACTGCCCTAATCGATAAGGAACTGCAACGAACATCCATTGCAATAGTTGCTTTAAGCGAAACACGCTTTTCGGACGAAGGTAGCTTGGTAGAACAAGCGTATACTTTTTTCTGGAAAGGCTTGCCGGAAGGCGAAATCAGACAACATGGCGTAGGCTTTGCCATTAGAAACGACCTGGCCGCCAAACTTACCGAAAATCCAGTTGGTATCTCAGAACGTTTAATGACCCTACGTTTTCCTGCAGCGAATAACACGTTTGTGAACATCATTGCAGTATACGCACCCACTTTGAACTCCTCTGACAACTTGAAGGACACTTTTTACGAAACACTCGTTGCTACATTAAGAAAAATCCCAAAACGGGAACGAATTATTCTCCTTGGAGACTTCAACGCCAGAGTGGGCAGAGGTCAAGACTCAGAACTATGGCCGGGAATAATAGGGAAACACGGCACAGACAGCATTAATTCGAATGGAGAACGTCTGCTGGCTCTTTGTGCAGAACACAATCTGTGCATAACGAACACCTATTTTATTACGAGACCCAATTCAAGGGGGACCTGGCGACACCCGCGCTCAGGGCATTGGCATACCCTCGACTATGTGATCGTGAGAAGGAAAGATCTGAAAGAGGTGTTGGTCACTAAACCCAGAGCAGATCTGGAGTGCTGGACTGATCATAGACTGGTACTCTCGAGAATGAAAATCTCAATGCGCCCAAAATACCAACGCAAGCCAAAGTATCTAAGAGAGCGCCTTCAAATCTCCAAACTACAAAACCCTTCTACAAAGGAAAGATTCACAGCTGCCGTCAAAGATAGCCTAACACCACCGGATTATAACGACGACATTGAGACTCATTGGCTCCGTTTCAAGTCATCCCTTACAAATACAGCGAAAGAAATACTGGGCACAGAACGCTCCCGAAAATCCCCAGACTGGTTTGCCGACAGCGAAACTCATATCGCACCCCTTTTGGACGCAAAACACAAAGCGATGAAAACCGCAATTAACAAGCCTGGCGATGTTGCAGCCCAAATAAGTTTCATAAACATAAAACGCGAGGTCCGTCAAGAAATAAGAAAAATCAAGGACAGCTGGTGGAAAGAAAAAGCTAGGGAAATACAAGCTTACGCCGATAACCATGACTACAGGCGTTTTTTCGAAGCTATTAAAACTGTTTACGGCCCAAGCAGAAAAGCTAGCTTTCCTATAAGAGATGCTCAAGGAGCTATTCTAACTGATGATAGAAAAATTCTCGAAAGATGGAAGGAGCACTACTCACAGGTCTTGAATCAAAATAACGACTCGGATTTATCCATTTTAGACCTGCTTCCCGCGTATAGTCCGATGACATCGCTTGATGACGAAATCTCAATGTCGGAAATCATAAGTGCGATCAAAAATATGAAAAATGATAAGTCACCTGGTCTAGACGGCATTCCGGCGGAGATATTCAAAGCATTAGATGAAGACATTCTCAATAGTCTCCTAACACTATTCCGCAAGATCTGGAAACAGGAAGATGTGCCACAAGACTTCAGAGACGCTTTAGTTATCAACCTCTATAAGAACAAAGGCGATACGTCGAATTGCAACAATTACAGAGGCATATCGTTGCTTAGCGTGGCCGGTAAAATTCTCTCGAAGATTATGGCTAATCGTCTGGTTCCACTCTTAGAGAAGCTTTTACCTGAATCCCAGTGCGGCTTTCGACCAAATCGAGGTACGGTGGACCTAATTTTTACACTGCGACAGCTACAAGAAAAGGCCCGTGAACAACAAACAAGGATTTATACAGCCTTCATCGATTTAAGCAAGGCATTCGACTCGGTGAATAGGAGAGCGCTATGGAAAATCATGGCACGTCTAGGAGTACCCGAAAAATTCCTAGCAGTGTGTAAAAGCCTTCATACCAACAACACCGCTAGAATACAGCATAATGGCTCTACAACCGACCATTTCTCAACCAACTCTGGAATAAAACAAGGCTGCGTATTAGCGCCTTTACTGTTCAATATTTTCGCGATAGCTGTATCGATAATTGCTGACATGAGCATGCCCGTAAGAGGTGTTGGGATAAGATTCAGATTTGATGGAGGCCTGTTTAACCTGAAGCGCCTCAGAGCAAAAACCCGTACCAAGTTTATCACGGAACTTCAATATGCAGACGACTGTTCACTCATCGCTAGCAGCTCAGAGGATCTACAGATAATGATGGACACCTATAAACATATATACGAAGCTTTAGGCCTTAGACTCAATATTGATAAGACCAAAATCCTGGTGAGTCCGCCAGAAAGCCTTCAAACAGATATCAGCCTGGACAATGAAACTCTAGAACAGGTCGAGCAGTTCAAATACTTGGGAAGCTTCATAAATACTAGGGCTAACCTTGACACGGAAATACACAACCGTATCAATTCGGCATCACGGGCATTCTGGAAGCTGAAGGACAGAGTGTTTCAAAATCACGACCTCAATCTGAAGACCAAGACAGCTGTTTACAGAGCAGTGGTCCTCCCAACGCTTCTTTACGGAAGCGAAAGCTGGACTCCCTACAGGCGACATATTAAACAGCTTGAACAGACGCAGCAACGTCATCTAAGACAGATAATGCACATCAGATGGTTCCACAAAGTTTCGAATGCAGAAGTCTTGCAGCGCGCGAGTTGTACAACAGTTGAGACTCAAGTAACGAGGGCCCGACTCAGATGGAGCGGCCACATTCTGAGGATGCAAGACACAAGACTCCCCAAGGTAGCTCTATACGGCGAACTCACTGAGGGAGCCCGGAAACCAGGAGGCCAGTATAAGCGGTTTAAGGATACACTACATCAATCCCTAAAATCAGTTAATGCCAACCATAACTGGGAACAACTAGCGTTAGACAGGTCACAGTGGAGGTCTTTGGTAAACAGATATAATGGAGAATCGAGAAGGATACAGCGGCGGCCAGATCTGGTTGGTGACTATCCATGCCCTGAGTGTGGAAGGATCTGCAGGTCACGGTTGGGTCTCTTTAGTCACAGGAGGGCACACAGTCGCAACTAGCACTAAGAAATTACTTATAATAATAATAATATTATAATAAGTCTTTTCGAATTTTTTTTTTTTTTTTCTTTTTTTCTTCTTCTTCTTTTTGTAGATTCATTCCCGGTAACGGGATACAGCAATGAATGAATGGTTTATTGCTGCCATTAGAATAATGGCCGTCTCATCCTTACAAAATAGGTAGATAGGTACATTTGTCGGCATTCTTAAATCTGAACCAAGATGTTCTGTCTATTTCCGTGAAATAGACCAGAACAACAATTAAACATTGTTCAATTCGTTTGGGTTTTATTACACCTTATCTAGGTGATACTTGGTAGGAACACATATTTTGTATTTGTGGAGCTCATAAAATATAGAACCTAAAAATTTCCATATGGACATAAACCGAATTTGACCGAATATTATTATCGCATTCGTTTAAAAATGAAATATAAAATGTCCGAGTCCATAGAAAAATTTATAACTCAATCTTTTGCTATATGAAATATTTTTCATTTATCATTAATGAGCGAATGATGTGGGCTTTGTGAGCTCGGAGCAGAAGATTTATATTAATGAGTCTCTAACTGGATTCAATAAAAGATTGTTTTATTTGGCTAAACAATTTTCTAAAAGTCAGAATTACAAGTACTGTTGGATTCAAGAAAGTAGAGTTTTGCTGAGACAGAATGACTCTTCTAAGATAGTTCATATTGTCGGTGAAAGTGATTTGGAGAAACTGTCGAAGTAGTGCCTTGGGGAAAACCCCAGTTGCCCATAAGTTGTTAAGTTTCTCTTTTAAATGGTTTATAATTTATCTTTGTTTTATCAGAACTGCAGGGGTTTGCGGACCAAGACATTGGAATTCCTTAAATCTTCGTTAAATTGTTCTTGTGAAATAATTTGTGTTACCGAGTCTTGGCTCAACGACAGAATCGGTGATGCTGATTTATCTCTAATAAATACAACCTCTTCCGCAAGGACCGGGAAGTCGATGTTAAAAAAGACGGTGGTGGCGTTTTCATAGCAGTTGATAAAACCATACAAGCCCAGGAGGTCTTACTCTCCAAATCCTCCATAATAGAAGATGTATGGCTGAAGTTGAGTAATGTAGCAGGAAACCAGAATGTATTCATCGGTGTGTGCTACATACCGCCCGATACTCGTCCCGAGGGCTACATCCATTTCTTCCACAGGGTAACTGCTTTAATTGAAAAACATTGTGATGACATTTTTGTATTAGTTGGTGATTTTAACCTTCCGTTGTGTTCGTGGAAGGAGGACTCGCTAAATGGAGGATTCATATCTGATGTGGTTCAGGGTGATGCCTACACTGCCCTCAGTGACTTTTTATCTTATAATGCACTTCTTCAATTTAACAACATTTCTAATGCGAGTAACAGAATTTTAGATCTTTTTCTGACTTCTTTTAATGACGTGAGTGTCATTCGAAGTAATTTGCCTTTTGTGAAAGAAGATAGTCATCATCCGGCATTTGAAGTCCACATGAATATATGCGGAGGACTTGCGTCCTCTGTGAAGTCTCGTTCAGTTCATAACTTTTTCAAAGCAGATTATACTGCAATAAATGATTATATCTCATCCATTGATTGGAAGTCATTACTTGCTTACGATAACGTGAATGATAATGTAGAGGCTTTTTATAACATAATCAATGCTGCCATACAAATGTTCGTACCATGCCGTAAAATTGTAAAAAATAAATTTCCATCATGGTATTCTGTGAATACAATAAATCTGATTCGCGAGAAGAATAGGTCACATAATAGGTATAGAAAATTTAAAAGTAGTTATGATTATGAAAACTTTGTCGCATTGCGTAAACAATGTAAACGCTCTATCAACAAAGATTATTCCGAACATATGTCTCAAATCGAGATTAATATTACAAGAGATTCCAAGCATTTCTGGTCATATGTTTCTGAGGTCAGAAAAAAAAATAATATCCCGGAATCTTTGATTCATGATGGCGTGACCTATGATACTGATGTGACGGTGTCGAATGCATTTATGAAGTATTTTACCGGAGTGTATGAGGATCCCAATAAGCCAATTATTTGTGAGATCGATGAGACTCGCTCCAGAGGGCTAGGATGTGTGTCCATAAATCAAATCGAGTTCTCAGATATTGTGAAGAAAATTGAAACCCTCAGTACCAACAAAGGTTCAGGTCCTGATCAGATTCCAGCCATTTTCATAAAATCATATATTGACAGCTTGGTTGAACCACTACATCTAATTTTCAATCAATCAATTCAACAAGGCCTATTTCCTGAAAAATGGAAACTTGCAAAAGTTGTCCCTGTTCATAAAGGTGGTAAAAATAATCAAATAGTTAATTATAGGCCAATCTCTATTATAAGCCACTTTGATAAGATATTTGAATCGATTGTTACCGATCAACTGTTTCATTTCATAGGTCCTGGAATCAGTGTGAACCAGCATGGATTCTTCAGGGGCAGGTCGGTTTTAACTAATTTAGCTCCTTACATGCATTTCCTTTCAGAGAGTTTCGACTTGGGTATACAGGTCGATGCGGTTTATACCGACATGGCCAAGGCGTTTGACAAGGTGCACCATGGAACTCTTATTAGGATTCTTTCTTCGTTTGGAATAGTGGGATCTTTGTCGAGATGGCTTGAGACTTACATATCTAATAGAAGACAATACGTTGTGGTGAACGGTGTTTCCTCGGATGTGGCAGATGTTACCTCAGGAGTACCTCAAGGCTCCCATTTGGGTCCCCTTCTTTTTGCCATGTATATTGACGATGTGTCTTTATGTTTTTTGAACACCTATTACGAGCTGTATGCGGACGATCTCAAGATTTTCAGGCGCATTTGCTCACGGGGGGATTCTGTTGGTTTTCAGGAAGACCTTGATCGGTTTTCCAGGTTTTGCTCTGGTAGATACTTTACTTTGAATATAGAAAAATGTAACCATATCAGCTTCACGAAAAATACGAATCCTATAGATCATCCACTCTCTATTGAAGGAAGAGCGATTGGCAATGTGACCAGGGTCAGGGATCTCGGCGTAGTATTGGATTCTAAATTATCGTTTGATGCGCATGTGGAGCATATTGTCGCAAGGGCTTTCAGAATGCTTGGATTCATCTTAAGGGTGACAAAGCAGTTCCAAAATGTGACTGCTTTGAGGACCCTTTATTTCAGTTTAGTGCGGAGCACTCTAGAATATGCAACGCCGATCTGGTCGCCTTTCTATTATAAATATGTTGATAGAGTGGAGAGTGTACAAAGAAAATTCATAAAGAATCTCAACTATAGGTGCCGTCATCCGTGTCAACTAGATTATGAAGCCAGCTTAGTGCTGCATAAGATGTCGACCCTGGAGCGGAGGAGAATGGTCTCTGATGGAATTTTTCTTTATCGAATTTTGAGTAACAATTTCAATTTTCCACTTATTAATTTTATAACATTCAATATTCCGAGCGTCAACACCCGACAGAGGACGCTTTTCTCCGTTCCTAGGGCTCGCACCTCATTGTTTTACAACTCTGTTTTTTTGAGGATGATGCGCTTTTATAATACATATTTGGGTGAAATTGACATATTTGATGTATCGATGACTGGTTTAAGGAGGAGTATTAACTCTTGTTCATTCCGCATCCCGTAAGATGGGATTTCCTGTGCTTTTTTGACTGTTGAATTTCATTTTTTTTTGTTCGGATCAGATATTGGGGATCTTTAAAATTGGAGCTGCTTGTATACCTATATATTGTTTTCTCATTTTCTTCTTGTAAAATTCTTGTTTTTATTCTGTGAACCCTTGTAAGTGGGATATTTTCCTGTAAGGGTTCCTATTTATAAATAAATAAATAAATAAATAAATTAAATCTATCAGGAAATTTTAGAATCAGTAGGATCATCTTCGTATTCTTCTGCCAGGTTTTCTAAAAACAAAGATTCAAATATTGAAAATTGAGAAATGAATACACAAAAGCATCAAATTAATTCGAGCTAAATGATTATAACTTGAAAATAAAAATAATTAGAATGTACATAGTGGCCTTCGGCCTATTACTGTCAGCAATTACTTCATTTAACTAGGTAGGTACTTAAATAGTTACTTTTCTCGGTATTCTTAGATCAGAAAGCGAGATACTTGGTCCCCTCATACCTAATTAGTTTTTTGGACATTCCGTGAGCTTTATAGGTTCTGGAGTTCGGTTTGGGTTTTATTATACTTGTCTAGGCTGTAGGAAGATTTTGTATTATTGGTAGTAATAAAACCCAAAAATTTCTGTAGCGAAATAAACTTAATTTAACCAAAAATTCACATCCCTTCTAACGAATTCTGGCTAAATGGGACCCCATCAGTTTTTATTTCCACAGTTTGAATTTTTATTTGAATCTGCAAGTGCGCCCACAGTTCTCAGTCTCGTGTAATAGAAAAGCATCAGTTTGAGTTTAGTTATATCGGAACGTTTTTCGTTATATCATCGGATTATCAGTCTCCGTCTACACCCCTCCTATACCAGAGTCTTGATTCCACCCATACTGTCAATAACGTATCCTGCTGGTGTGGATACCTGGGGGGTACAGAAGGCACTTTGGGCTGGCTACCCTTCCTAGAATATTTCCGTTCGTTCCCGTGTCCACCTCTACGGTTAGGGAAGCACTCTGCTGGTGTGGATACCCGGGGAGTCCCGAACACGCCTAAGGGTTAGCTGTCGTAATTCTGTGTCGTCGTACTTCTTTCATCCCCTAACCTGGCTGAAGTCCGGTGCCTGCCCGTTAAGTGTGCGTCTTAGGTTCTAGCTGGCGTACACGTCCGTAAACCTCGTATAACGTTCGAGATTGGATCTTGATTCATTCCGTCCGTTTTTCCCCTGTAGATTTACCGATCTCGAGTCTTTCACTCACGAATTTTATAATAGTGCCATTTGTGTTTCCTTGTACGAGTCGACAAATATAATTTGTGTACTTTCACTGGTTATCGCTAACACCCCAGACACCGAGGAATCTTGTCTTCGGCTCGTAGCTACCAGGGTAGGTTTGCTATTTTCCCTTAGAGAATAGCTGGCGCTCGAGTACCCCGAGAAAAAGCCGTTACACACATCTGTAAATATTTTCAGCGGAAAGTTATGCAAATCTTCCGAAGTAGTATTTGGTTTCAAATTTGAGACGTGCAGTGTCAACACCCTCATAAGATGCCATGACTAGTAGCGACCTCGTTTTTTCCGTCTGTTCGTAACCTTCACCCAATCATTGGTGTTATGTTTGTTTTCACTGATTTTGTATTGATATCAAAGTTACTTTTCCCCATAGTTTATCGAGAAAATTTTGTATACATTTTTCCTATCCATATCGTACAAATTCACTTTTTTTGTGTGCTACATATACCTATTGATGAATTGAGGAGAATGAACATGAGAAATTATTTTGCAGTAATCATTTTAATCCCCAAATGATCAGTGAGCATAAGAGAAGCAGAGATAATTCGATTATTATCGAAAACATAATCGTTGGAAATATTAAGAAGCATCCAATATTTGCTTCGTTCAATGCGAGTGGCATAGCAAGCTCAAATCATTATGAAATGAGTCAGTCCTATCTTAATTTGCTTCCCATAGATCTGAACTGCCCTGAACCGTCACACGGACGGAAAAGTTATCGAGTGGAGGGGATACCTTCTATCAGCTCATTGGACGTAGTGACGGCGGGCCAGTATATATGCCAGCGTAGCTTGAGTATTCCTCAGACTCACTCGTCTGTGCACGAATGCTTAGTGAAATGGATTACAGAGTTTTGCCCGGATGTTTCCTAAGCAGATCGGATCCCTTCAGGTCCTTACCTGCAGAAATGGTTTCAACCATTTTTAGATATCTGGATGCTGATTCACTGTTATCCGTTTATTCGACGAGCCGGAGATTCAGAGATATCTGCCTTCATGACCCGATGCTCAGGCGTAAGCTCATTTCGAGAACGACTGAATTGCGGAAAGAAGAGCGGAGGCGATTGCTGAATCCAAAATTTGGCGTGAGTATTGTTCGGAATGATGATTTCTCTCGCTCATCATTCCGAGAAAATACCACTCATAAAAAAGTTCTTGTACAAACAAGAACACAACGAACGCGTGCTTTGACAATTCCAAGTAATTGGAGTTTACGTTCCTCTGAGCAGATGGTCAAAACAAATCATCGCTTGATGAGGCTATGAATCTGCATGCACTATCAACATTATTAATATTAATCAACACTTAGTTGTTCTCGGCAACAAGTATTATCATTGTGACAGATTTGACTCAACTTCAACTGATATTCTATGTTAATCACTATGAAATATAAAATTGAATTTCTCCCACAATTTTTCTTTCAACAAGAGGGATTATCATTACTGTGTTGTGTGTATATATATAGATTAAAAAAATACAGTCGAAAAGAAAGGGAATTCAAGAATTCGTTCAAGACTCAGTTTCAATTTGTAGACGATTCGATTGTTGAATTGATTGAATCCATTCAGAAATGAAAAATACATTGAAAAATCAATAAAAAATAATTTTTCTTTCTGTTTCTTTTCCTTCTACAAAAATATCTATTTTTCTAAGCAATAATTTCAACATGAAATGAGTATTGGCAAATAAGGGATCACTAAGGGTGTAAGGGGGACGGATGCGTTTTATAGCCTCTCCTCTCAAATGCCAACCTCACCTACTCGCGGTGCACCCTGTTCTTACGAACGAGGCTCTGGCGACCGAACATGAGCGGTATAACTCTGTTTCCCACAATTACGTAGCCTAAACATTGGCTTGAGCAGGAAATGGCTCTCTGCGTTGCTCAAGTTACGTCTCAGACCTTGTCGTCTCAGGATACCTGTGCCACAAGATAATCTAGTCGTAGCCGCAACCAAAGTTGCACTGACAGCGTTACCAGTGCAGCTTTTGAACACCTTCTAACGCAGCTCCTACAAAAAGATGTATCAGTCGAACAGGACAAAATTCGTATCCGGAGGTAAAATACCCTCCCATTGGGATCTCCGGGGGAGGGTGCCTGAGCGAGTGAATCATCGAACAAACACCAATGCAAAGCACATAGCTTTTGCAGCATGGAACGTCAGAACCTTGCTAGACAACCCCAAGGCCGACCGACCAGAGAGGCGTACTGCCCTAATCGATAAGGAACTGCAACGAACATCCATTGCAATAGTTGCTTTAAGCGAAACACGCTTTTCGGACGAAGGTAGCTTGGTAGAACAAGCGTATACTTTTTTCTGGAAAGGCTTGCCGGAAGGCGAAATCAGACAACATGGCGTAGGCTTTGCCATTAGAAACGACCTGGCCGCCAAACTTACCGATAATCCAGTTGGTATCTCAGAACGTTTAATGGCCCTACGTTTTCCTGCAGCGAATAACACGTTCGTGAACATCATTGCAGTATACGCACCCACTTTGAACTCCTCTGACAACTTAAAGGACACTTTTTATGAAACACTCGTTGCGACATTAAGTAAAATCCCAAAACGGGAACGAATTATTCTCCTTGGAGACTTCAACGCTAGAGTGGGCAGAGGTCAAGACTCAGAACTATGGCCGAGAATAATAGGGAAACACGGCACAGACAGCATCAATTCGAATGGAGAACGTCTGCTGGCTCTTTGTGCAGAACACAATCTGTGTATAACGAACACCTATTTTATTACGAGACCCAATTCAAGGGGGACCTGGCGCCACCCTCGCTCAGGGCATTGGCATACCCTCGACTATGTGATCGTGAGAAGGAAAGATCTGAAAGAGGTGTTGGTCACTAAACCCAGAGCAGATCTGGAGTGCTGGACTGATCATAGGCTGGTAATCTCGAGAATGAAAATCTCAATGCGCCCAAAATACCAACGCAAGCCGAAGTATCTAAGAGAGCGCCTTCAAATATCCAAACTACAAAACCCTTCTACAAAGGACAGATTCACAGCTGCCGTCAAAGATAGCCTAACACCATCGGATTATAACGACGACATTGAGACTCATTGGCTCCGTTTCAAGTCATCCCTTACAAATACAGCGAAAGAAATGCTGGGCACAGAACGCTCCCGAAAATCCCCAGACTGGTTTGCGGACAGCGAAACTCATATCGCACCCCTTTTGGACGCAAAACACAAAGCGATGAAAACCGCAATTAACAAGCCTGGCGATGTTGCAGCCCAAATAGGTTTCATAAACATAAAACGCGAGGTCCGTCAAGAAATAAGAAAAATCAAGGACAGCTGGTGGAAAGAAAAAGCTAGGGAAATACAAGCTTACGCCGATAACCATGACTACAGGCGTTTTTTCGAAGCTATTAAAACTGTTTACGGTCCAAGCAGAAAAGCTAGCTTTCCTATAAGAGATGCTCATGGAGCTATTCTAACTGATGATAGAAAAATTCTCGAAAGATGGAAGGAGCATTACTCACAGGTCTTGAATCAAAATAACGACTCGGATTTATCCATTTTAGACCTGCTTCCCGCGTATTGTCCGATGACATCGCTTGATGACGAAATTTCAATGTCGGAAATCATAAGCGCGATTAAAAATATGAAAAATGATAAGTCACCTGGTCTAGACGGCATTCCGGCGGAGATATTCAAAGCCTTGGATGAGGACATTGTCAATAGTCTCCTAATACTATTCCGCAAGATCTGGGAACAGGGAGATGTGCCACAAGACTTCAGAGACGCTTTAGTTATCAACCTCTATAAGAACAAAGGCGATACGTCGAATTGCAACAATTACAGGGGCATATCGTTGCTTAATGTGGCCGGTAAAATTCTCTCGAAGATTATGGCTAATCGTCTGGTTCCACTCTTAGAGAAGCTTTTACCTGAATCCCAGTGCGGCTTTCGACCAAATCGAGGTACGGTGGACCTAATCTTTACACTGCGACAGCTACAAGAAAAGGCCCGTGAACAACAATCAAGGATTTATACAGCCTTCATCGATTTAAGCAAGGCATTCGACTCGGTGAATCGGAGAGCGCTCTGGAAAATCATGGCACGTCTAGGAGTACCCGAAAAATTCCTAGCAGTGTGTAAAAGCCTTCATACCAACAACACCGCTAGAATACAGCATAATGGCTCTACAACCGACCATTTCTCAACCAACTCTGGAATAAAACAAGGCTGCGTATTAGCGCCTTTACTGTTCAATATTTTCGCCATAGCTGTATCGATAATTGCTGACATGAGCATGCCCGTAAGAGGTGTTGGGATAAGATTCAGATTTGATGGAGGCCTGTTTAACCTGAAGCGCCTCAGAGCAAAAACCCGTACCAAGTTTATCACGGAACTTCAATATGCAGACGACTGTTCACTCATCGCTAGCAGCTCAGAGGATCTACAAATAATGATGGACACCTATAAACATGTATACGAAGCTTTAGGCCTTAGACTCAATATTGACAAGACCAAAATCCTGGTAAGTCCGCCAGAAAGCCTTCAAACAGATATCGTTTCACATAGTTGTTGATAATTTCGTTTTAGAAAAATTATTGAAACATTTCATAAAACTCGAAGAAGTTCCAGAAAAGGAACATTTTAGCTCTGATGATTTAGCTTGCGAAGATTTATTCAAAGCAACTTACTCTAGGGAACCTTCAGGAAGGTATAAAGTAGCTCTTCCTTTCGAAATAGATCCCTCCAATCTAGGAGATTCGTTCACTTCTGCTTTGAAAAGGTTTTTAACTTTAGAAAAGAGACTGTCCTCGTCATTAGATTTGAAGGAGAAATATAGTGAAGTTTTTCGAGATTACTTGAATCAGGGTCATATGAAAAAGTTTTCAACTTTAGATGAAACTTTTGATGTTTCTACTCTCGCACCGCACTATTTCATTCCGCATCACGCTATTTTTAAAAATTCCACTACGACTCCGGTTAGAGTCGTATTCGATGCTAGCCTGAAAACAAATCCAAACTCCCTTTCGTTGAACGATTGCTTGTTTGCAGGCCCTAGACTGCAAATAGATATAGTGCAACTCTTTTTGAATTTTCGAATTTTCGAAATAGCTATCATTGCTGATTTATGTCAAATGTATAGACAGGTGAAATTAATTGAGGACCATCACCGATTTCAAAGGATATTGTGGCGCTTTTCACCCGAAGAATCAATTGACATCTATGAATTGACTACAGTTGCCTTCGGCGTGAAGGCCTCGCCGTTTTTAGCTTTGCGAGTAGTTCAACAGTTAGCTTCCGATGAATCACAAAAATTTCCACTCGTTTCGAAGATAGTTTCCAGAGATTTGTATGTGGATGATTTAACCACTAGTGTGGATAATATAGATGATGCAAAACTCTTGTTTTCTGAACTTACTGATATGTTTAGGTCAGGAGGTTTCCAAATTACAAAGTGGCACACTAATTCGGAGGAATTATTATCGAATATTCCTATAGAACAACGTTCTTCGATTTTTCAGTTCAACGATGAGAGTGAAATGGTGAAAGTATTGGGTATTCGGTGGGATTCAGAGGCGGATTTATTGTCTTTTAGTATAGAAAACTTTTTGGTTGAAGAAAAGATACTCAGCAAACGTGTAATTCTTTCAAAAATAAGTAGAATTTTCGATCCACTGGGCATTTTGGGTCCGGTTATTTTATATGCCAAGTTATTTATTCGGCAGTTGTGGGCTTTGAAGGTGGACTGGGATTCCAATCTTCCAAGTAATTTAATAGATAGATGGAGAAAATTTGAAACAGAAATTCCGCTTTTAAAAAATATTTCTATTCCTAGATGGTTAGGAGCAAACAATAACATTTGCATTTCATTGATTGGTTTCGCAGACGCATGCAGTGGTTCATACGGTGCTGCCATTTACTCACGCATAGTTGTTGGTCAACAAGTTTATGTGAATTTAATTTATTCTAAATCAAAAGTAGCTCCTTTAAAAGTAATATCAATTCCAAGACTGGAACTTTGCGCTGCTTTGTTGTTGTCCAAATTAATGAAGTATGTAGAATCCGTATATCGCGCCAGAGGTAAAGTTGAAAAAATATATGCCTGCAGTGATTCGCAGATCGCATTAGCTTGGATTTCGAGTTCACCTCATAGATGGCAAACATTTGTGGCTAATCGCGTATCATTAATCCAAACCAACATTTCTAGAGGAAATTGGTTTTTCGTTCAGGGCCGTGAAAATGTGGCTGATATTATTTCAAGAGGAATGTATCCCCGCGAATTCATAGAAAATAAGGATGTTTGGCTCTCAGGTCCGAAATGGTTAAAGGAAGACATTGAAAAGTGGCCTTTAGTAGGTATTAAAAATTTAGAGTTGCCTAATGATCTGCCTGAAAAACAGAAACTCACTTTCGTTTCTATAGTTGAAACTTCAGAGAATATTTTCTATTCTCTTATTCACAAATTTTCATCATTCCGAAGGTTATGTAACACTATGGTTTTCGTATTACGATTCACCAAATTATTACCTTATCGAAAAGAGATCGATATTTCTGATCTAGATGAAGCAGAAAAATATTTCATCAAAATACTACAGAAAATACGGTTTGCGGATCTTTTGTTGTGTTTGAAAAAAGGAGGAATAATTCCCTCAAATTTTAGGAATTTATCGCCATTCCTGGATAAAGATGAGATTATTCGTGTAGGAGGCCGTATCTCAAATACAGAAATAGGTTACAATCATAGACATCCTTATCTTCTTCCAAAAAACGAACATTTCGTAAAAATTTTGATAGATAATTATCATAGAAAAAATTTCCATACTGGTTCACATTTACTGCATTCTTTGATAAGGACAAAATATTGGATCATTTCCGCTCGTACTATGATTCGTCAGAGAGTCAGAGCTTGCAATATATGTTTCAGATTCAAACCTAAAGCTTCCTATCCATTGATGGGAAATTTACCTCCTTACCGAGTAAATATTCCGCAAAAACCATTTATAGATACCGGGGTTGATTATGCAGGTCCTTTTTCAATTACATTGACTCGACATAGAGGGGTGAAAACGCAAAAGGCTTATGTTTGTTTATTTGTCTGTTTGGCTACCAAAGCTTTACATTTAGAACTTGCGTCAGATTTATCTACTGACACATTTTTAGATTGCCTCAAAAGATTTTTGAGTAGAAGAGGCCCAATTCAGACCCTTTACTCGGATAGAGGAACGAATTCTGTAGGAGCAAAACGCCACTTAGATTCCTTGAAGAAATTTATCGATTCAAGCGATTACACACATTCTCTCAAAAACATTCTTACTGAGAATCAGATTAGTTGGAAATTTAATGTTCCATTAGCGCCTCATATGGGTGGTTTATGGGAGATTAATGTCAAATCGATGAAAACCCATTTGTTTAAGGCAATAGGACATCAAATTCTTTGTTATGAGGAATTCGCTACTGTTTTGGCCCAAATAGAAGCACTTTTGAATAGTCGCCCTTTATGTGGGTATATCAGTAGTGATCCATCCGATCCTGAAATGCTTACGCCCGCTCATTTTACTTTAAATACGCTACAGTGCTTACCATCAATTGACGTCTCAAATATCGCTTTGAATAGATTGAATAGAAAGCAACTACTGGATCAAATAGTTCAGTCGTACTGGAAGCGTTGGAAGAACGAGTATTTGAGCCAACTTCAGGTACGCACGAAGTGGACAAAAAATTCAAGTTCCCTCACACTCGGAACAATAGTTGTTCTTATGAATGAAAATACTCCTGTCCTTCAATGGTCTTTAGGTATCATAGTTGAGGTTTTTCCACGAAAAGACGGTATTGTTAGAGCCGCCTCTGTCAGAACGAAACATGGAACATATCAAAGGCCAGTTACCAAATTGTGTCCTTTGCCGACAATGAACGCACAGCTTTTAATTTTTTTTGTAATTTTATCTTAGTTTTAATACGTTAGGTAATCATTAATAATTGGAGAATTAGTACCATTCCCCAATGGTGAGGGAGGATGTTTACGCATTTATTATTTTCTTGATTTTCTTTGCGTGAAAACATAAGGAGAACATCTGTCGATATCGTATCCACAAGATCGCGTATGAATTCAGTATTGTCTCGATTGTTCTGAGTTGAGGATATCGCTGTTTTATTATTATAGTTTTTCACCCGCTTTTGAAGTTCTGCTAAATTCATAGAAATTTCCGCGAATATTAGAATAGAAACACCCGCTATATCAAAACTTTAGTTTCACCCGCTATTCACTATAGATTTGCTCGCAATAGTAGTTAGTGCTGCTAGTGTCTCCTGTTTTTGTGTGGAAGACAAGAAACGAAATAGAGGAAAGAGTGCTTGGTGAAGCCCTTCGCTCCTTTCTACCCTACAACCCAACCTTTATCCAGTGATTCACGAAGGGTAACATACGCTAGCGAGGATTTGGTTTTTGGTGAGTTGAATTCTCAGCAATTTCCACATTATTGTTAAAAACTATACAGTCCATTATAATTCGCCAAAAAAATTGACAATAACATCATTATCACTAAAGCAGATAAGAATGCAGGCATCGTCATACTAGAGAAAAAAGTGTATATAGAAAAAACACTCAAGTTTTTTACAGAAAATAACATAACACCATGTAATAGAAATCCAATGTCCAAATTTATTAACAAAGTCACCAATACCTTAAAAAGTTCACAATCAACATTACAAAGATTTAATAAATCTCTTCACACTCTAAAAGAAAAAAATCCACAACTACCGAAAATATATAGCTTGATCAAATTACACAAACCTGACAAAAGTATAAGACCTATAGCATCTGCAATAGGTTCCCCTTGTCATAAAATTTCAAAATTCATAAATGATCTCTTTGTCAATAAGTTGGAATATAAATCAACCTTCTCAGTCAAAAAATTCTCTAGAGATCGTACAAAGTATAGAAACTGTTAACCTGAATCCCCATCAAAAACATACCTTAGTCTCGTTCGATATCGTTAACCTGTACACCAATGTTCCTGTAGTAGAATCCCTTTCTCTCCTTAGAGAACACATAAATAAACAATGTGACTCCAACAATGAATATAATTTACAAGACGAAGATATAGATAACATAATGAACCTTTGCAGCCTAACCACTGAACAAAACTTTTTTGAATTCGATAACACCATCTTTTGCATGGAAGATGGCCTGTCAATGGGTTCACCAGCCAGCGGCTTATGTGCTGATATTTACGTTAACCATGTTGAAGAAAAAATAATGAGCCTACCCTATAGCAATAAAATCATTGTTTGGAAAAGATATGTGGACGACATTTTCTGCATTTGGGCAGGAACTGACGAGGAACTTAAAAATTTCTTCGATACCATAAATTCAAAATTCAAAATAAAGTTTACCCTTGAAAAGGCGATTTATAACTCTATCAACTTCCTAGATCTCAATATTACCATGAATGAAGACTGCTCTTTTTCCTACGATATTTATAGAAAAACCACGCAGACAGACACAATAATACCCTTTCACTCATACCATGCTCCCCCAATAAAGAGAACGGTTTTCAGGTTTTTGTTTAACAGACTCCTCAACATCCCACTTTCAGAAGATAATTATAAGAAAGAGCTTAAGATCATTTATCAAATCGGTGAGAATAACGAATATCCCAGAGAATTCATAGATGATGTTCTTACTTCAATAAAAAGAAAAAATATTATTAACAAAGTATACCCCCACTATTCAGTTCAAAGACATTTCATTTCCATTCTTTTCTACCATAAATTCAACAAAAAGTTCATTCAAATTATGGATAAATACAATTACAGCGTAGTAAACAGACGACACAAAACTTTAGAAAACTTTCTGATCAACAACAAACCAAAAATTGAAAAAGACCAATTTAGCGGCATATACAAAATAACATGCTCAGATTGCCCTTGTTTCTATATTGGCATGACGACACGAACCATGAGAAAAAGATCCACTGAACATCAAAAGAACCGACCAACCTGCGCGTTGGGAAACCATTCGACGGAACAACACCATGGGACAACACTGGACAACTTGGAGATATTACACAGGGGAAATAATTTTGGAAAACTTACATTGCTTGAACAACATGAAATTATCAAACATAGAAATAACCAACATCTATTGAACGACCTCTCGGATTTCGAGGGGAACGTAAACATTTTCAAAATTATAGATTCAGCATAGATCAGTTCAAACTTCCCGCCTTCTACATAATACTGACGCATCGACTGCCTTCCCCCGCCTCCATATCCCCTTTCCTTTTCCGAAATTCCTTCTAGAGAAGTTTTCACGACGCAGTAAATAGACAACGAAAAAGTTTTTCATAGAAATTTCATTTCAATTTGATTGTGGACCTTTTCATTCCTAGACCTTATCAAGAAAAGCATATTTCAGAACAATATATGCACTGTTTAAGAAAAATAATAATATACTACAGAGGCGGTGAGCATACCTCTAACCTAACCTAGAAATTAGAATATCTTGGGAAAAACGTTGTATGTTTTATTATATTTGGTTTATTGAGAGACAATTTTAAAGAAATCATGTCATACGTAGAATGTGTAAAACAACATTAATTATTTTTCAGCTGGCCTGATGATGGCGTAACGCCGAAATCGATAGCCAATAGAATAACTATCTTATAGTGTGTTTTATTACAATACCCTTATGATGAAATTGAACACACTCATGGAGAAATTCATCAATAAAGAAATATTTTTCATTTATCATTAAATCTATCAGGAAATTTTAGAATCAGTAGGATCATCTTCGTATTCTTCTGCCAGGTTTTCTAAAAACAAAGATTCAAATATTGAAAATTGAGAAATGAATACACAAAAGCATGAAATTAATTCGAGCTAAATGGATTATAAGCAATAATTCCAACATGAAATGAGTATTGGCAAATAAGGGATGAATACACTGAGGCATCATATTTGTTATTAGACTTGAATGGGTTACAACTTATAAATGAAGGGAAGTAGGATGCCCAGATTCAGATACTCTAGATATAGATAGGTTTATTGCTGCCATTATAATAATGTCCGTCTCATCCTTACAAAATTTAACTAGGTAGGTACTTAAGTAGTTACTTTCCTCGGTATTCTTAGATCAGAAACCCAGATACTTGGTCCCCTCATACCTAATTAGTTTTTTGGACATTCCGTGAGCTTTATAGGTTCTGGAGTTCGGTTTGGGTTTTATTATACTTGTCTAGGCGGTAGGAAGATTTTGTATTATTGGTAGTAATAAAAGCCAAAAATTTCTGTGGCGAAATAAACTTAATTTAACCAAAAATTCACATCCCCTCCTAACGAATTCTGGCTAAATAGGACCCCATCAGTTTTTATTTCCACAGTTTGAATTTTTATTTGAATCTGCAAGTGCGCTCACAGTTCTCAGTCTCGTGTTATAGAAAAGCATCAGTTTGAGTTAAGTTATATCGGAACGTTTTTCGTTATATCATCGGATTATCAGTCTCCGTCTACACCCCTCCTATACCAGAGTCTTGATTCCACCCATACTGACAATAACGTATTCTGCTGGTGTGGATACCTGGGGGGTACAAAAGGCACTTTGGGGTGGCTACCCTTCCTAGAATATTTCCGTTCGTTCCCGTGTCCACCTCTACGGTTAGGGAAGCACTCTGCTGGTGTGGATACCCGGGGAGTCCCGAACACGCCTAAGGGTAAGCTGTCGTAATTCTGTGTCGTCGTATTTCTTTCATCCCCTAACCTGGCTGAAGTCCGGTGCCTGCCCGTTAAGTGTGCGTCTTAGGTTCTAGCTGGCGTACACGTCCGTAAACCTCGTATAACGTTCGAGATTGGATCCCTTTTCATTCCGTCCGTTTTTCCCCTGTAGATTTACCGATCTCGAGTCTTTCACTTCACGAATTTTATAATAGTGCCATTTGTGTTTCCTTGTACGAGTCGACAAATATAATTTGTGTACTTTCACTGGTTATCGCTAACACCCCAGACACCGAGGAATCTTGTCTTCGGCTCGTAGCTACCAGGGTAGGTTTGCTATTTTCCCTTAGAGAATAGCTGGCGCTCGAGTACCCCGAGAAAAAGCCGTTACACACATCTGTAAATGTTTTCAGCGGAAAGTTATGCAAATCTTCCGAAGTAGTATTTGGTTTCAAATTTGAGACGTGCAGTGTCAACACCCTCATAAGATGCCATGACTAGTAGCGACCTCGTTTTTTCCGTCTGTTCGTAACCTTCACCCAATCATTGGTGTTATGTTTGTTTTCACTGATTTTGTATTGATATCAAAGTTACTTTTCCCCATAGTTTATCGAGAAAATTTTGTATACATTTTTCCTATCCATATCGTACAAATTCACTTTTTTTGTGTGTTACATATACCTATTGATGAATTGAGGAGAATGAACATGAGAAATTATTTTGCAGTAATAATTTGAATCCCCAAATGATAAGTGAGCATGAGAGAAGCAGAGATAATTCGATTATTATCGAAAACATAATCGTTGGAAATATTAAGAAGCATCCAATATTCGCTTCGTTCAATGCGATTGGCATAGCAAGCTCAAATCATTATGAAATGAGTCAGTCCTATCTTAATTTGCTTCCCATAGATCTGAACTGCCCTGAACCGTCACACGGACGGAAAAGTTATCGAGTGGAGGGTATACCTTCTATCAGCTCATTGGACGTAGTGACAGCGG
The DNA here is from genome assembly GCF_907165205.1 of Coccinella septempunctata. NCBI lineage: Eukaryota > Metazoa > Arthropoda > Insecta > Coleoptera > Coccinellidae > Coccinella > Coccinella septempunctata. The sequence goes on from NC_058198.1 coordinate 18,823,879, forward strand.
GCCAGTATATATGCCAGCGTAGCATGAGTATTCCTCAGACTCACTCGTCTGTTCACGAATGCTTAGTGAAATGGATTACAGAGTTTTGCCCGGATGTTTCGTAAGCAGATCGGATCCCTTCAGGTCCTTACCTGCAGAAATGGTTTCAACCATTTTTAGATATCTGGATGCTGATTCACTGTTATCCGTTTATTCGACGAGCCGAAGATTCAGAGATATCTGCCTTCATGACCCGATGCTCAGGCGTAAGCTCATTTCGAGAACGACTGAATTGCGGAAAGAAGAGCGGAGGCGATTGCTGAATCCAAAATTTGGCGTGAGTATTGTTCGGAATGATGATTTCTCTCGCTCATCATTCCGAGAAAATACCACTCATAAAAAAGTTCTTGTACAAACAAGAACACAACGAACGCGTGCTTTGACAATTCCAAGTAATTGGAGTTTACGCTCCTCTGAGCAGAAGGTCAAAACAAATCATCGCTTGATGAGGCTATGAATCTGCATGCACTATCAACATTATTAATATTAATTAACACTTAGTTGTTCTCGGCAACAGATATTATCATTGTGACAGATTTGACTCAACTTCAACTGATATTCTACGTTAATCACTATGAAATATAAAATTGAATTTCTCCCACAATTTTTTTTTCAACAAGAGGGATTATCATTACTGTGTTGTGTTCATCGAGAGGTATATATATAGATTTGAAAAATACAGTCGAAAAGATAGGGAATTCGAGAATTCGTTCAAGACTCAGTTTCAATAACTGTAGACGATTCGATTGTTGAATTAATTTAATCCATTCAGAAATGAAAAATACATTGAAAAATCAATAAAAAATAATTTTTCTTTCTGTTTCTTTTCCTTCTACAAGAATATCTATTTTTCTAAGCAATAATAACAACATGAAATGAGTATTGGCAAATAAGGGATGAATAAACTAAGGCATCATATTTGTTATTAGACTTGAATGGGTTACAACTTGGAAATGAAGGGAAGTAGGATGCCCAGATTCAGATACTCTAGATATAGATAGGTTCATTGCTGCCATTATAATAATGTCCGTCTCATCCTTACAAAATAGGTAAATAGGTACATTTGTCGGCATCCTTAAATCTGAACCAAGATGTTCTGTCTATTTCCGTGAAATAGACCAGAACAACAATTAAACATTGTTCATTTCGTTTGGGTTTTATTAAACCTTATCTAGGTGATACTTGGTAAGGAATACATATTTTGTATTTGTGGAGCTCATAAAATATAGAACCTAAAAATTTCCATATGGACATAAACCGAATTTGACCGAATATTATTATCGCATTCGTTTAGAAATGAAATATAAAATGACCGAGTCAATAGAAAAATATATAACTCAATCTTTTGCTATATGAAATATTTTTCATCTATCATTAAAGCTATCAGGAAATTTTAGAATCCGTAGGATCATCTTCGTATTCTTCTGCCAGGTTTTCTAAAACCAAAGATTCAAATATTGAAAATTGAGAAATGAATACACAAAAGCATCAAATCAATTCGAACTAAATGGATTATAACTTGAAAATAAAATAATTAGAATGTACATAGTGGCCTTCCGCCTATTACTGTCAGCAATTACTTCATTTAACTAGGTAGGTACTTAAATAGTTACTTTTCTCGGTATTCTTAGATCAGAAACCCAGATACTTGGTCCCCTCATACCTTATTAGTTTTTTGGACATTCCGTGAGCTTTATAGGTTCTGGAGTTTGGTTTGGGTTTTATTATACTTGTCTAGGCGGTAGGAAGATTTTGTATTATTGGTAGTAATGACACCCAAAAATTTCTGTAGCGAAATAAACTTAATTTAACCAAAAATTCACATCCCTTCGAACGAATTCTGGCTAAATAGGACCCCATCAGTTTTTATTCCCACAGTTCGAATTTTTATTTGAATCTGCAAGTGCGCTCACAGTTCTCAGTCTCGTGTAATAGAAAAGCATCAGTTTGAGTTCAGTTATATCGGAACGTTTTTCGTTATATCATCGGATTATCAGTCTCCCTGTACACCCCTCCTATACCAGAGTCTTGATTCCACCCATACTGTCAATAACGTATCCTGCTGGTGTGGATACCTGGGGGGTACAGAAGGCACTTTGGGCTGGCTACCCTTCCTAGAATATTTCCGTTCGTTCCCGTGTCCACCTCTACGGTTAGGGAAGCACTCTTCTGGTGTGGTGCTCATTATGAAATGAGTCAGTCCTATCTTAATTTGCTTCCCATAGATCTGAACTGCCCTGAACCGACACAAGGACGGAAAAGTTATCGAATGGAGGGGATACCTTCTATCAGCTCATTGGACGTAGTGACGGCGGGCCAGTATATATGCCAGCTTAGCTTGAGTATTCCTCAGACTCACTCGTCTGTTCACGAATGCTTAGTGAAATGGATTACAGAGTTTTGCCCGGATGTTTCGTAAGCAGATCGGATCCCTTCAGGTCCTTACCTGCAGAAATGGTTTCAACCATTTTTAGATATCTGGATGCTGATTCACTGTTATCCGTTCATTCGACGAGCCGAAGATTCAGAGATATCTGCCTTCATGACCCGATGCTCAGGCGTAAGCTCATTTCGAGAACGACTGAATTGCGGAAAGAAGAGCGGAGGCGATTGCTGAATCCAAAATTTGGCGTGAGTATTGTTCGGAATGATGATTTCTCTCGCTCATCATTCCGAGAAAATACCACTCATAAAAGAGTTCTTGTACAAACAAGAACACAACGAACGCGTGCTTTGACAATTCCAAGTAATTAGAGTTTACGCTCCTCTGAGTAGAAGGTCAAAACAAATCATCGCTTGATGAGGCTATGAATCTGCATGCACTATCAACATTATTAATATTAATTGACACTTAGTTGTTCTCCGCAACAGAAATCATCATTGTGACAGATTTGACTCAACTTCAACTGATATTCTACGTTAATCACTATGATATAATATAAAATTGAAATTCTCCCACAATTTTTCTTTCAACAAGAGGGATTATCATTACTGTGTTGTGTTTTCCGAAAGGTATATATATATAGATTAAAAAAATACAGTCGAAAAGATAGGGAATTCAAGAATTCGTTCAAGACTCAGTTTCAATTTGTAGACGATTCGATTGTTGAATTGATTGAATCCATTCAGAAATAAAAAATACATTGAAAAATCAATAAAAAATAATTTTTCTTTCTGTTTCTTTTCCTTCTACAAAAATATCTATTTTTCTAAGCAATAATTCCAACATGAAATGAGTATTGGCAAATAAGGGATCACTAAGGCATCATATTTGTTATTAGACTTGAATGGGTTACAACTTGGAAATGAAGGGAAGTAGGATGCCCAGATTCAGATACTCTAGATATAGATAGGTTTATTGCTGCCATTAGAATAATGTCCGTCTCATCCTTACAAAATAGGTAAATAGGTACATTTGTCGGCATTCTTAAATCTGAACCAAGATGTTCTGTCTATTTCCGTGAAAAAGACCAGAACAACAATTAAACATTGTTCAATTCGTTTGGGTTTTATTACACCTTATCTAGGTGATACTTGGTAGGAATACATATTTTGTATTTGTGGAGCTCATAAAATATAGAACCTAAAAATTTCCATATGGACATAAACCGAATTTGACCGAATATTATTATCGCATTCGTTTAGAAATGAAATATAAAATGTCCGAGTCAATAGAAAAATTTATAACTCAATCTTTTGCTATATGAAATATTTTTCATCTATCATTAAAGCTATCAGGAAATTTTAGAATCCGTAGGATCATCTTCGTATTCTTCTGCCAGGTTTTCTAAAAACAAAGATTCAAATATTGAAAATTGAGAAATGAATACACAAAAGCATCAAATTAATTCGAGCTAAATGATTATAACTTGAAAATAAAAATAATTAGAATGTACATAGTGGCTTTCGGCCTATTACTGTCAGCAATTACTTCATTTAACTAGGTAGGTACTTAAATAGTTACTTTTCTCGGTATTCTTAGATCAGAAACCCAGATACTTGGTCCCCTCATACCTAATTATTTTTTTGGACATTCCGTGAGCTTTATAGGTTCGGGAGTTCGGTTTGGGTTTTATTATACTTGTCTAGGCGGTAGGAAGATTTTGTATTATTGGTAGTAATAAAACCCAAAAATTTCTGTAGCGAAATAAACTTAATTTAACCAAAAATTCACATCCCTTCTAACGAATTCTGGCTAAATAGGACCCCATCAGTTTTTATTTCCACAGTTTGAATTTTTATTTGAATCTGCAAGTGCGCTCACAGTTCTCAGTCTCGTGTAATAAAAAAGCATCAGTTTGAGTTTAGTTATATCGGAACGTTTTTCGTTATATCATCGGATTATCAGTCTCCGTCTACACCCCTCCTATACCAGAGTCTTGATTCCACCCATACTGTCAATAACGTATCCTGCTGGTGTGGATACCTGGGGGGTACAGAAGGCACTTTGGGCTGGCTACCCTTCCTAGAATATTTCCGTTCGTTCCCGTGTCCACCTCTACGGTTAGGGAAGCACTCTTCTGGTGTGGTGCTCATTATGAAATGAGTCAGTCCTATCTTAATTTGCTTCCCATAGATCTGAACTGCCCTGAACCGACACAAGGACGGAAAAGTTATCGAATGGAGGGGATACCTTCTATCAGCTCATTGGACGTAGTGACGGCGGGCCAGTATATATGCCAGCTTAGCTTGAGTATTCCTCAGACTCACTCGTCTGTTCACGAATGCTTAGTGAAATGGATTACAGAGTTTTGCCCGGATGTTTCGTAAGCAGATCGGATCCCTTCAGGTCCTTACCTGCAGAAATGGTTTCAACCATTTTTAGATATCTGGATGCTGATTCACTGTTATCCGTTCATTCGACGAGCCGAAGATTCAGAGATATCTGCCTTCATGACCCGATGCTCAGGCGTAAGCTCATTTCGAGAACGACTGAATTGCGGAAAGAAGAGCGGAGGCGATTGCTGAATCCAAAATTTGGCGTGAGTATTGTTCGGAATGATGATTTCTCTCGCTCATCATTCCGAGAAAATACCACTCATAAAAGAGTTCTTGTACAAACAAGAACACAACGAACGCGTGCTTTGACAATTCCAAGTAATTAGAGTTTACGCTCCTCTGAGTAGAAGGTCAAAACAAATCATCGCTTGATGAGGCTATGAATCTGCATGCACTATCAACATTATTAATATTAATTGACACTTAGTTGTTCTCCGCAACAGAAATCATCATTGTGACAGATTTGACTCAACTTCAACTGATATTCTACGTTAATCACTATGATATAATATAAAATTGAAATTCTCCCACAATTTTTCTTTCAACAAGAGGGATTATCATTACTGTGTTGTGTTTTCCGAAAGGTATATATATATAGATTAAAAAAATACAGTCGAAAAGATAGGGAATTCAAGAATTCGTTCAAGACTCAGTTTCAATTTGTAGACGATTCGATTGTTGAATTGATTGAATCCATTCAGAAATAAAAAATACATTGAAAAATCAATAAAAAATAATTTTTCTTTCTGTTTCTTTTCCTTCTACAAAAATATCTATTTTTCTAAGCAATAATTCCAACATGAAATGAGTATTGGCAAATAAGGGATCACTAAGGCATCATATTTGTTATTAGACTTGAATGGGTTACAACTTGGAAATGAAGGGAAGTAGGATGCCCAGATTCAGATACTCTAGATATAGATAGGTTTATTGCTGCCATTAGAATAATGTCCGTCTCATCCTTACAAAATAGGTAAATAGGTACATTTGTCGGCATTCTTAAATCTGAACCAAGATGTTCTGTCTATTTCCGTGAAAAAGACCAGAACAACAATTAAACATTGTTCAATTCGTTTGGGTTTTATTACACCTTATCTAGGTGATACTTGGTAGGAATACATATTTTGTATTTGTGGAGCTCATAAAATATAGAACCTAAAAATTTCCATATGGACATAAACCGAATTTGACCGAATATTATTATCGCATTCGTTTAGAAATGAAATATAAAATGTCCGAGTCAATAGAAAAATTTATAACTCAATCTTTTGCTATATGGAATATTTTTCATCTATCATTAAAGCTATCAGGAAATTTTAGAATCCGTAGGATCATCTTCGTATTCTTCTGCCAGGTTTTCTAAAAACAAAGATTCAAATATTGAAAATTGAGAAATGAATACACAAAAGCATCAAATTAATTCGAGCTAAATGATTATAACTTGAAAATAAAAATAATTAGAATGTACATAGTGGCTTTCGGCCTATTACTGTCAGCAATTACTTCATTTAACTAGGTAGGTACTTAAATAGTTACTTTTCTCGGTATTCTTAGATCAGAAACCCAGATACTTGGTCCCCTCATACCTAATTATTTTTTTGGACATTCCGTGAGCTTTATAGGTTCGGGAGTTCGGTTTGGGTTTTATTATACTTGTCTAGGCGGTAGGAAGATTTTGTATTATTGGTAGTAATAAAACCCAAAAATTTCTGTAGCGAAATAAACTTAATTTAACCAAAAATTCACATCCCTTCTAACGAATTCTGGCTAAATAGGACCCCATCAGTTTTTATTTCCACAGTTTGAATTTTTATTTGAATCTGCAAGTGCGCTCACAGTTCTCAGTCTCGTGTAATAAAAAAGCATCAGTTTGAGTTTAGTTATATCGGAACGTTTTTCGTTATATCATCGGATTATCAGTCTCCGTCTACACCCCTCCTATACCAGAGTCTTGATTCCACCCATACTGTCAATAACGTATCCTGCTGGTGTGGATACCTGGGGGGTACAGAAGGCACTTTGGGCTGGCTACCCTTCATAGAATATTTCCGTTCGTTCCCGTGTCCACCTCTACGGTTAGGGAAGCATTCTGCTGGTGTGGATACCCGGGGAGTCCCGAACACGCCTAAGGTTTAGCTGTCGGAATTCTGTGTCGTCGTACTTCTTTTATCCCCTAACCTGGCTGAAGTCCGGTGCCTGCCCGTTAAGTGTGCGTCTTAGGTTCTAGCTGGCGTACACGTCCGTCAACCTCGTATAACGTTCGAGATTGGATCTTGTTTCATTCCGTCCGTTTTTCCCCTGTAGATTTACCGATCTCGAGTCTTTCACTTCACGAATTTTATAATAGTGAGGGATGAATCCCTTAGTTGGCAATTACTGCATTGGTGACCATTTCCTCGTCCGTGTGGATCAAATGCGCGATCTCGGCACTTTGTTTGACGCTAAAATGAGCTTCATACCCCATATTGAGGAACTTTGTGCCTCCGCTTATAAAATGCTGGGATTTGTATTCAGGTGCTCTAAGGAATTCAACGATCTGGAAGTGTTAAGAAGTCTTTACTTCACACTGGTTGTCAGTAGGCTGGAATATGGAAGTATCATTTGGTTTCCCATGTATGAATGTCACTTGAGTCAGCTCGATCGAATCCATAGAAGGTTTTTTAAGTATGTCCTATTTCGGCAAACAGGTATATATCCTGAACGTGGAGCTGATCTTTCCTCCGTAATGAGGGATTTGCGAATATCGTCGTTGGCCGAAAGACATAGATACCAATGTGCTAGGTTCGCCCAGAGGCTACTGGTGGGTGACATCGACTCATCGTATTTATTGTCTAAAATGTGTATTGCCGTTCCAAGGCTGGCCTCCAGGTCTGCAAATGTTTTTCGTCTGCCAACACCTCGTACAAACTTGTTGGTTCGTGCACCGGTATTTCGCATGTGTAAAAGTGTGGATACACTCAGGATTAGCATGTTTAGTTAGTAATAATTGTTGGTTATTTTTGGGAACTGATATTATTTTTTGAATAATTTATCTCGTTTTGATTTCTTGTAAATGTACCTATATATGTTACCCTATAATTGGGAGTATTCCTGTTGGGTAAATAAAGTGGATTTATTATTATTATTATTAATAGTGCCATTTGTGTTTCCTTGTACGAGTCGACAAATATAATTTGTGTACTTTCACTGGTTATCGCTAACACCCCAGACACCGAGGAATCTTGTCTTCGGCTCGTAGCTACCAGAGTAGGTTTGCTATTTTCCCTTAGAGAATAGCTGGCGCTCGAGTTTCAAATTTGAGACGTGCAGTGTCAACACGCTCATAAGATGCCATGACTAGTAGCGACCTCGTTTTTTCCGTCTGGTCGTAACCTTCACCCAATCATTGGTGTTATGTTTGTTTTCACTGATTTTGTATTGATATCAAAGTTACTTTTCCCCATAGTTTATCGAGAAAATTTTGTATACATTTTTCCTATCCATATCGTACAAATTCACTTTTTTTGTGTGTTACATATACCTATTGATGAATTGAGGAGAATGAACATGAGAAATTATTTTGCAGTAATCATTTTAATCCCCAAATGATCAGTGAGCATGAGGGAAGCAGAGATAATTCGATTATTATCTAAAACATAATCGTTGGAAATATTAAGAAGCATCCAATATTTGCTTCGTTCAATGCGAGTGGCATAGCAAGCTCAAATCATTATGAAATGAGTCAGTCCTATCTTAATTTGCTTCCCATTGATCTGAACTGCCCTGAACCGTCACACGGACGGAAAAGTTATCGAGTGGAGGGGATACCTTCTATCAGCTCATTGGACGTAGTGACGGCGGGCCAGTATATATGCCAGCGTAGCTTGAGTATTCCTCAGACTCACTCGTCTGTTCACGAATGCTTAGTGAAATGGATTACAGAGTTTTGCCCGGATGTTTCGTAAGCAGATCGGATCCCTTCAGGTCCTTACCTGCAGAAATGGTTTCAACCATTTTTAGATATCTGGATGCTGATTCACTGTTATCCGTTTATTCGACGAGCCGAAGATTCAGAGATATCTGCCTTCATCACCCGATGCTCAGGCGTAAGCTCATTTCGAGAACGACTGAATTGCGGAAAGACGAGCGGAGGCGATTGCTGAATCCAAAATTTGGCGTGAGTATTGTTCGGAATGATGATTTCTCTCGCTCATCATTCCGAGAAAATACCACTCATGAAAAAGTTCTTGTACAAACAAGAACACAACGAACGCGTGCTTTGACAATTCCAAGTAATTGGAGTTTACGCTCCTCTGAGCAGATGGTCAAAACAAATCATCGCTTGATGAGGCTATGAATCTGCATGCACTATCAACATTATTAATATTAATTAACACTTAGTCGTTCTCGGCAACAAGTATTATCATTGTGACAGATTTGACTCAACTTCAACTGATATTCTATGTTAATCACTATGAAATATAAAATTGAATTTCTCCCACAATTTTTCTTTCAACAAGAGGGATTATCATTACTGTGTTGTGTTTTCCGAAAGGTATATATATAGATTAAAAGAATACAGTCGAAAAGATAGGGAATTCAAGAATTCGTTCAAGACTCAGTTTCAATTTGTAGACGATTCGATTGTTGAATTGATTGAATCCATTCAGAAATGAAAAATACATTGAAAAATCAATAAAAAATAATTTTTCTTTCCTTCTACAAAAATATCTATTTTTCTAAGCAATAATTCCAACATGAAATGAGTATTGGCAAATAAGGGATGAATACACTAAGGCATCATATTTGTTATTAGACTTGAATGGGTTACAACTTGGAAATGAAGGGAAGTAGGATGCCCAGATTCAGATACTCTAGATATAGATAGGTTTATTGCTGCCATTAGAATAATGTCCGTCTCATCCTTACAAAATAGGTAAATAGGTACATTTGTCGGCATTCTTAAATCTGAACCAAGATGTTCTGTCTATTTCCGTGAAATAGACCAGAACAACAATTAAACATTGTTCAATTCGTTTGGGTTTTATTACACCTTATCTAGGTGATACTTGGTAGGAATACATATTCTGTATTTGTGGAGCTCATAAAATATAGAACCTAAAAATTTCCATATGGACATAAACCGAATTTGACCGAATATTATTATCGCATTCGTTTAGAAATGAAATATAAAATGACCGAGTCAATAGAAAAATATATAACTCAATCTTTTGCTATATGAAATATTTTTCATTTATCATTAAATCTATCAGGAAATTTTGGAATCAGTAGGATCATCTTCGTATTCTTCTGCCAGGTTTTCTAAAAACAAAGATTCAAATATTGAAAATTGAGAAATGAATACACAAAAGCATCAAATTAATTCGAGCTAAATGGATTATAAGCAATAATTCCAACAAGAAATGAGTATTGGCAAATAAGGGATGGATACACTAAGGCATCATATTTGTTATTAGACTTGAATGGGTTACAACTTGGAAATGAAGGGAAGTAGGATGCCCAGATTCAGATACTTTAGATATAGATAGGTTTATTGCTGCCATTATAATAATGTCCGTCTCATCCTTACAAAATTTAACTAGGTAGGTACTTAAGTAGTTACTTTCCTCGGTATTCTTAGATCAGAAACCCAGATACTTGGTCCCCTCATACCTAATTAGTTTTTTGGACATTCCGTGAGCTTTATAGGTTCTGGAGTTCGGTTTGGGTTTTATTATACTTGTCTAGGCGGTAGGAAGATTTTGTATTATTGGTAGTAATAAAACCCAAAAATTTCTGTAGCGAAATAAACTTAATTTAACCAAAAATTCACATCCCCTCCTAACGAATTCTGGCTAAATAGGACCCCATCAGTTTTTATTTGCACAGTTCGAATTTTTATTTGAATCTGCAAGTGCGCTCACAGTTCTCAGTCTCGTGTAATAGAAAATCATCAGGTTGAGTTTAGTTATATCGGAACGTTTTTCGTTATATCATCGGATTATCAGTCTCCGTCTACACCCCTCCTATACCAGAGTCTTGATTCCACCCATACCGTCAATAACGTATTCTGCTGGTGTGGATACCTAGGGGGTACAGAAGGCACTTTGGGGTGGCTACTCTTCCTAGAATATTTCCGTTCGTTCCCGTGTCCACCTCTACGGTTAGGGAAGCACTCTGCTGGTGTGGATACCCGGGGAGTCCCGAACACGCCTAAGGGTTAGCTGTCGTAATTCTGTGTCGTCGTATTTCTTTCATCCCCTAACCTGGCTGAAGTCCGGTGCCTGCCCGTTAAGTGTGCGTCTTAGGTTCTAGCTGGCGTACACGTCCGTAAACCTCGTATAACGTTCGAGATTGGATCCCTTTTCATTCCGTCCGTTTTTCCCCTGTAGATTTACCGATCTCGAGTCTTTCACTTCACGAATTTTATAATAGTGCCATTTGTGTTTCCTTGTACGAGTCGACAAATATAATTTGTGTACTTTCACTGGTTATCGCTAACACCCCAGACACCGAGGAATCTTGTATTCGGCTCGTAGCTACCAGGGTAGGTTTGCTATTTTCCCTTAGAGAATAGCTGGCGCTCGAGTACCCCGAGAAAAAGCCGTTACACACATCTGTAAATGTTTTCAGCGGAAAGTTATGCAAATCTTCCGAAGTAGTATTTGGTTTCAAATTTGAGACGTGCAGTGTCAACACCCTCATAAGATGCCATGACTAGTAGCGACCTCGTTTTTTCCGTCTGTTCGTAACCTTCACCCAATCATTGGTGTTATGTTTGTTTTCACTGATTTTGTATTGATATCAAAGTTACTTTTCCCCTTAGTTTATCGAGAAAATTTTGTATACATTTTTTCTATCCATATCGTACAAATTCACTTTTTTTGTGTGTTACATATACCTATTGATGAATTGAGGAGAATGAACATAAGAAATTATTTTGCAGTAATCATTTGAATCCCCAAATGATTAGTGAGCATGAGAGAAGCAGAGATAATTCGATTATTATTGAAAACATAATCGTTGGAAATATTAAGAAGCATCCAATATTTGCTTCGTTCAATGCGAGTGGCAAAGCAAGCTCAAATCATTATGAAATGAGTCAGTCCAATCTAAATTTGCTTCCCATAGATCTGAACTGCCCTGAACCGTCACACGGACGGAAAAGTTATCGAGTGGAGGGGATACCTTCTATCAGCTCATTGGACGTAGTGACGGCGGGCCAGTATATATGCCAGCGTAGCTTGAGTATTCCTCAGACTCACTCGTCTGTTCACGAATGCTTAGTGAAATGGATTACAGAGTTTTGCCCGGATGTTTCGTAAGCAGATCGGATCCCTTCAGGTCCTTACCTGCAGAAATGGTTTCAACCATTTTTAGATATCTGGATGCTGATTCACTGTTATCCGTTTATTCGACGAGCCGAAGATTCAGAGATATCTGCCTTCATGACCCGATGCTCAGGCGTAAGCTCATTTCGAGAACGACTGAATTGCGGAAAGAAGAGCGGAGGCGATTGCTGAATCCAATATTTGGCGTGAGTATTGTTCGGAATGATGATTTCTCTCGCTCATCATTCCGAGAAAATACCACTCATAAAAAAGTTCTTGTACAAACAAGAACACAACGAACGCGTGCTTTGACAATTCCAAGTAATTGGAGTTTACGCTCCTCTGAGCAGAAGGTCAAAACAAATCATCGCTTGATGAGGCTATGAATCTGCATGCACTATCAACATTATTAATATTAATTAACACTTAGTTGTTCTCGGCAACAGATATTATCATTGTGATAGATTTGACTCAACTTCAACTGATATTCTACGTTAATCACTATGAAATATAAAATTGAATTTCTCCCACAATTTTTCTTTCAACAAGAGGGATTATCATTACTGTGTTGTGCTTATCGAGAGGTATATATATATAGATTTCAAAAATACAGTCGAAAAGATAGGGAATTCGAGAATTCGTTCAAGACTCAGTTTCAATAACTGTAGACGATTCGATTGTTGAATTAATTTAATCCATTCAGAAATGAAAAATACATTGAAAAATCAATAAAAAATAATTTTTCTTTCTGTTTCTTTTCCTTCTACAAAAATATCTATTTTTCTAAGCAATAATTACAACATGAAATGAGTATTGGCAAATAAGGGATGAATACACTAAGGCATCATATTTGTTATTTCGGACATAAACCGAATTCGACCGAATATTATTATCGCATTCGTTTAGAAATGAAATATAAAATGACCGAGTCAATAGTAAAATATATAACTCAATCTTTTGCTATATGAAATATTTTTCATTTAACATTAAAGCTATCAGGAAATTTTAGAATCAGTAGGATCATCTTCGTATTCTTCTGCCAGGTTTTCTTAAAACAAAGATTCAAATATTGAAAATTGAGAAATGAATACACAAAAGCATCAAATTAATTCGAGCTAAATGGATTATAACTTGAAAATAAAAATAATAAGAATGTACATAGTGGCCTTCGGCCTATTACTGTCAGCAATTACTTCATTCAACTAGGTAGGTACTTAAATAGTTACTTTTCTCAGTATTCTCAGATCAGAAACCCAGACCTTGGTCCCCTCATACCTAATTAGTTTTTTGGATATTCCGTGAGCTTTATAGGTTCTGGAGTTCGGTTTGGGTTTTATTATACTTGTCCAGGCGGTAGGAAGATTTTGTATTATTGGTAGTAATAAAACCCAAAAATTTCTGTAGCGAAATAAACTTAATTTAACCAAAAATTCACATCCCCTCCTAACGAATTCTGGCTAAATAGGACCCCATCAGTTTTTATTTGCACAGTTCGAATTTTTATTTGAATCTGCAAGTGCGCTCACAGTTCTCAGTCTCGTGTAATAGAAAATCATCAGTTCGAGTTTAGTTATATCCGAACGTTTTTCGTTATATCATCGGATTATCAGTCCCCGTCTACACCTCTCCTATACCAGAGTCTTGATTCCACCCATACTGTCAATAACGTATTCTGCTGGTGTGGATACCTGGGGGGTACAGAAGGCACTTTGGGGTGGCTACCCTTCCTAGAATATTTCCGTTCGTTCCCGTATCCACCTCTACGGTTAGGGAAGCACTCTGCTGGTGTGGATACCCGGGGAGTCCCGAACACGCCTAAGGGTTAGCTGTCGTAATTCTGTGTCGTCGTAATTCTTTCATCCCCTAACCTGGCTGAAGTCCGGTGTCTGCCCGTTAAGCGTTCGTCTTAGGTTCTAGCTGACGTACACGTCCGTAAACCTCGTATAACGTTCGAGATTGGATCCTGTTTCATTCCGTCCGTTTTTCCCCTGTAGATTTACCGATCTCGAGTCTTTCACTTCACGAATTTTATAATAGTGCCATTTGTGTTTCCTTGTACGAGTCGACGAATCTAATTTGTGTACTTTCACTGGTTATCGCTAACACCCCAGACACCGAGGAATCTTGTCTTCGGCTCGTAGCTACCAGGGTAGGTTTGCTATTTTCCCTTAGAGAATATCTGGCGCTCGAGTACCCCGAGAAGAAGCCGTTACACACTTTACATCTGCAAATGTTTTCAGCGGAAAGTTATGCAAATCTTCCGAAGTAGTATTTGGTTTCAAATTTGAGACGTGCAGTGTCAACACCCTTATAAGATGCCATGACTAGTAGCGACCTCGTTTTTTCCGTCTGTTCGTAACCTTCACCCAATCATTGGTGTTATGTTTGTTTTCACTGATTTTGTATTGATATCAAAGTTACTTTTCTCATAGTTTATCGAGAAAATTTTGTATACATTTTTCCTATCCATATCGTACAAATTCAATTTTTTTGTGTGTTACATATACCTATTGATGAATTGAGGAGAATGAACATGAGAAATTATTTTGCAGTAATCATTTGAATCCCCAAATGATTAGTGAGCAAGAGAGAAGCAGAGATAATTCGATTATTATCGAAAACATAATCGTTGGAAATATTAAAAAGCATCCAATATTTGCTTCGTTCAATGCGAGTGGCATAGCAAGCTCAAATCATTATGAAATGAGTCAGTCCTATCTTAATTTGCTTCCCATAGATCTGAACTGCCCTGAACCGTCACACGGACGGAAAAGTTATCGAGTGGAGGGGATACCTTCTATCAGCTCATTGGATGTAGTGACGGCGGGCCAGTATATATGCCAGCGTAGCTTGAGTATTCTTCAGACTCACTCGTCTGTTCACGAATGCTTAGTGAAATGGATTACAGAGTTTTGCCCGGATGTTTCGTAAGCAGATCGGATCCCTTCAGGTCCTTACTTGCAGAAATGGTTTCAACCATTTTTAGATATCTGGATGCTGATTCACTGTTATCCGTTTATTCGACGAGCCGAAGATTCAGAGATATCTGCCTTCATGACCCGATGCTCAGGCGTAAGCTCATTTTGAGAACGACTGAATTGCGGAAAGAAGAGCGGAGGCGATTGCTGAATCCAAAATTTGGCGTGAGTATTGTTCGGAATGATGATTTCTCTCGCTCATCATTCCGAGAAAATACCACTCATAAAAAAGTTCTTGTAAAAACAAGAACACAACGAACGCGTGCTTTGACAATTCCAAGTAATTGGAGTTTACGCTTCTCTGAGCAGAAGGTCAAAACAAATCATCGCTTGATGAGGCTATGAATCTGCATGCACTATCAACATTATTAATATTAATTAACACTTAGTTGTTCTCGGCAACAGATATTATAATTGTGACAGATTTGACTCAACTTCAACTGATATTCTACGTTAATCACTATGAAATATAAAATTGAATTTCTCCCACGATTTTTCTTTCAACAAGAGGGATTATCATTACTGTGTTGTGTTTATCGAGAGGTATATATATATATATTTGAAAAATACAGTCGAAAAGATAGGGATTTCAAGAATTCGTTCAAGACTCAGTTTCAATAACTCTAGACGATTCGATTGTTGAATTAATTTAATCCATTCAGAAATGAAAAATACATTGAAAAATCAATAAAAAATAATTTTTCTTTTTCTTTCTTTTCCTTCTACAAAAATATCTATTTTTATAAGCAATAATTCCAACATGAAATGAGTATTGGCAAATAAGGGATGAATACACAAAGGCATCATATTTGTTATTAGACTTGAATGGGTTACAACTTGGCAATGAAGGGAAGTAGGATGCCCAGATTCAGATACTCTAGATATAGATAGGTTTATTGCTGTCATTATAATAATGTCCGTCTCATCCTTACAAAATAGGTAAATAGGTAAATTTGTCGGCATTCTCAAATCTGAACCAAGATGTTCTGTCTATTTCCGTGAAATAGACCAGAACAACAATTAAACATTGTTCAATTCGTTTGGGTTTTATTACACCTTATCTAGGTGATACTTGGAAAGGAATACATATTTTGTATTTGTGGAGCTCATAAAATAAAGAACCTAAAAATTCACATATGGACATAAACCGAATTTGACCGAATATTATTATCGCATTCGTTTAGAAATGAAATATAAAATGACCGAGTCAATAGAAAAATATATAACTCAATCTTTTGCTATATGAAATATTTTTCATTTATCATTAAAGCTATCAGGAAATTTTAGAATCAGTAGGATCATCTTCGTATTTTTCTGCCAGGTTTTCTAAAAACAAAGATTCAAATATTGAAAATTGAGAAATGAATACACAAAAGCATCAAATTAATTCGAGCTAAATGGATTATAACTTGAAAATAAAAATAATTAGAATGTACATAGTGGCCTTCGGCCTATTACTGTCAGCAATTACTTCATTTAACTAGGTAGGTACTTAAATAGTTACTTTTCTCGGTATTCTTAGATCAGAAACCCAGATACTTGGTCCCCTCATACCTAATTAGTTTTTTGGACATTCCGTGAGCTTTATAGGTTCTGGAGTTCGGTTTGGGTTTTATTATACTTGTCTAGGCGGTAGGAAGATTTTGTATTATTGGTAGTAATAAAACCCAAAAATTTCTGTAGCGAAATAAACTTAATTTAACCAAAAATTCACATCCCCTCCTAACGAATTCTGGCTAAATAGGACCCCATCAGTTTTTCTTTCCACAGTTTGAATTTTTATTTGAATCTGCAAGTACGCTCACAGTTCTCAGTCTCGTGTAATAGAAAAGCATCAGTTTGAGTTTAGTTATATCCGAACGTTTTTCGTTATATCATCGGATTATCAGTCCCCGTCTACACCTCTCCTATACCAGAGTCTTGATTCCACCCATACTGTCAATAACGTATCCTGCTGGTGTGGATACCTGGGGGGTACAGAAGGCACTTTGGGGTGGCTACCCTTCCTAGAATATTTCCGTTCGTTCCCGTATCCACCTCTACGGTTAGGGAAGCACTCTGCTGGTGTGGATACCCGGGGAGTCCCGAACACGCCTAAGGGTTAGCTGTCGTAATTCTGTGTCGTCGTAATTCTTTCATCCCCTAACCTGGCTGAAGTCCGGTGTCTGCCCGTTAAGTGTACGTCTTAGGTTCTAGCTGATGTACACGTCCGTAAACCTCGTATAACGTTCGAGATTGTATCCTGTTTCATTCCGTCCGTTTTTCCCCTGTAGATTTACCGATCTCGAGTCTTTCACTTCACGAATTTTATAATAGTGCCATTTGTGTTTCCTTGTACGAGTCGACGAATCTAATTTGTGTACTTTCACTGGTTATCGCTAACACCCCAGACACCGAGGAATCTTGTCTTCGGCTCGTAGCTACCAGGGTAGGTTTGCTATTTTCCCTTAGAGAATATCTGGCGCTCGAGTACTTCGAGAAGAAGCCGTTACACACTTTACATCTGCAAATGTTTTCAGCGGAAAGTTATGCAAATCTTCCGAAGTAGTATTTGGTTTCAAATTTGAGACGTGCAGTGTCAACACCCTTATAAGATGCCATGACTAGTAGCGACCTCGTTTTTTCCGTCTGTTCGTAACCTTCACCCAATCATTGGTGTTATGTTTGTTTTCACTGATTTTGTATTGATATCAAAGTTTCTTTTCCCCATAGTTTATCGAGAAAATTTTTTATACATTTTTCCTATCCATATCGTACAAATTCACTTTTTTTGTGTGTTACATATACCTATTGATGAATTGAGGAGAATGAACATGAGAAATTATTTTGCAGTAATCATTTGAATCCCCAAATGATTAGTGAGCAAGAGAGAAGCAGAGATAATTCGATTATTATCGAAAACATAATCGTTGGAAATATTAAAAAGCATCCAATATTTGCTTCGTTCAATGCGAGTGGCATAGCAAGCTCAAATCATTATGAAATGAGTCAGTCCTATCTTAATTTGCTTCCCATAGATCTGAACTGCCCTGAACCGTCACACGGACGGAAAAGTTATCGAGTGGAGGGGATACCTTCTATCAGCTCATTGGATGTAGTGACGGCGGGCCAGTATATATGCCAGCGTAGCTTGAGTATTCTTCAGACTCACTCGTCTGTTCACGAATGCTTAGTGAAATGGATTACAGAGTTTTGCCCGGATGTTTCGTAAGCAGATCGGATCCCTTCAGGTCCTTACCTGCAGAAATGGTTTCAACCATTTTTAGATATCTGGATGCTGATTCACTGTTATCCGTTTATTCGACGAGCCGAAGATTCAGAGATATCTGCCTTCATGACCCGATGCTCAGGCGTAAGCTCATTTCGAGAACGACTGAATTGCGGAAAGAAGAGCGGAGGCGATTGCTGAATCCAAAATTTGGCGTGAGTATTGTTCGGAATGATGATTTCTCTCGCTCATCATTCCAAGAAAATACCACTCATAAAAAAGTTCTTGTACAAACAAGAACACAACGAACGCGTGCTTTGACAATTCCAAGTAATTGGAGTTTACGCTTCTCTGAGCAGAAGGTCAAAACAAATCATCGCTTGATGAGGCTATGAATCTGCATGCACTATCAACATTATTAATATTAATTAACACTTAGTTGTTCTCGGCAACAGATATTATAATTGTGACAGATTTGACTCAACTTCAACTGATATTCTACGTTAATCACTATGAAATATAAAATTGAATTTCTCCCACGATTTTTCTTTCAACAAGAGGGATTATCATTACTGTGTTGTGTTTATCGAGAGGTATATATATATATATTTGAAAAATACAGTCGAAAAGATAGGGATTTCAAGAATTCGTTCAAGACTCAGTTTCAATAACTCTAGACGATTCGATTGTTGAATTAATTTAATCCATTCAGAAATGAAAAATACATTGAAAAATCAATAAAAAATAATTTTTCTTTTTCTTTCTTTTCCTTCTACAAAAATATCTATTTTTATAAACAATAATTCCAACATGAAATGAGTATTGGCAAATAAGGGATGAATACACAAAGGCATCATATTTGTTATTAGACTTGAATGGGTTACAACTTGGCAATGAAGGAAAGTAGGATGCCCAGATTCAGATACTCTAGATATAGATAGGTTTATTGCTGTCATTATAATAATGTCCGTCTCATCCTTACAAAATAGGTAAATAGGTAAATTTGTCGGCATTCTCAAATCTGAACCAAGATGTTCTGTCTATTTCCGTGAAATAGACCAGAACAACAATTAAACATTGTTCAATTCGTTTGGGTTTTATTACACCTTATCTAGGTGATACTTGGAAAGCAATACATATTTTGTATTTGTGGAGCTCATAAAATAAAGAACCTAAAAATTCCCATATGGACATAAACCGAATTTGACCGTATATTATTATCGCATTCGTTTAGAAATGAAATATAAAATGACCGAGTCAATAGAAAAATATATAACTCAATCTTTTGCTATATGAAATATTTTTCATTTATCATTAAAGCTATCAGGAAATTTTAGAATCAGTAGGATCATCTTCGTATTTTTCTGCCAGGTTTTCTAAAAACAAAGATTCAAATATTGAAAATTGAGAAATGAATACACAAAAGCATCAAATTAATTCGAGCTAAATGGATTATAACTTGAAAATAAAAATAATAAGAATGTACATAGTGGCCTTCGGCCTATTACTGTCAGCAATTACTTCATTTAACTAGGTAGGTACTTAAATAGTTACTTTTCTCGGTATTCTTAGATCAGAAACCCAGATACTTGGTCCCCTCATACCTAATTAGTTTTTTGGACATTCCGTGAGCTTTATAGGTTCTGGAGTTCGGTTTGGGTTTTATTATACTTGTCTAGGCGGTAGGAAGATTTTGTATTATTGGTAGTAATAAAACCCAAAAATTTCTGTAGCAAAATAAACTTAATTTAACCAAAAATTCACATCCCCTCCTAACGAATTCTGGCTAAATAGGACCCCATCAGTTTTTCTTTCCACAGTTTGAATTTTTATTTGAATCTGCAAGTACGCTCACAGTTCTCAGTCTCGTGTAATAGAAATGCATCAGTTTGAGTTCAGTTATATCCGAACGTTTTTCGTTATATCATCGGGTTATCATTTTCCGTCTACACCCCTCCTATACCAGAGTCTTGATTCCACCCATACTGTCAATAACGTATCCTGCTGGTGTGGATACCTGGGGGGTACAGAAGGCACTTTGGGGTGGCTACCCTTCCTAGAATATTTCCGTTCGTTCCCGTGTCCACCTCTACGGTTAGGGAAGCACTCTGCTGGTGTGGATACCCGGGGAGTCCCGAACACGCCTAAGGGTTAGCTGTCGTAATTCTGTGTCGTCGTACTTCTTTTATCCCCTAACCTGGCTGAAGTCCGGTGCCTGCCCGTTAAGTGTGCGTCTTAGGTTCTAGCTGGCGTACACGTCCGTAAACCTCGTATAACGTTCGAGATTGGATCTTGTTTCATTCCGTCCGTTTTTCCCCTGTAGATTTACCGATCTCGAGTCTTTCACTTCACGAATTTTATAATAGTGCCATTTGTGTTTCCTTGTACGAGTCGACAAATATAATTTGTGTACTTTCACTGGTTATCGCTAACACCCCAGACACCGAGGAATCTTGTCTTCGGCTCGTAGCTACCAGAGTAGGTTTGCTATTTTCCCTTAGAGAATAGCTGGCGCTCGAGTACCCCGAGAAAAAGCCGTTACACACATCTGTAAATATTTTCAGCGGAAAGTTATGCAAATCTTCCGAAGTAGTATTTGGTTTCAAATTTGAGACGTGCAGTGTCAACACCCTCATAAGATGCCATGACTAGTAGCGACCTCGTTTTTTCCGTCTGTTCGTAACCTTCACCCAATCATTGGTGTTATGTTTGTTTTCACTGATTTTGTATTGATATCAAAGTTACTTTTCCCCATAGTTTATCGAGAAAATTTTGTATACATTTTTCCTATCCATATCGTACAAATTCACTTTTTTTTTGTGTTACATATACCTATTGATGAATTGAGGAGAATGAACATGAGAAATTATTTTGCAGTAATCATTTTATTCCCCAAATGATCAGTGAGCATGAGAGAAGCAGAGATAATTCGATTATTATCGAAAACATAATCGTTGGAAATATTAAGAAGCATCCAATATTTGCTTCGTTCAATGCGAGTGGCATAGCAAGCTCAAATCATTATGAAATGAGTCAGTCCTATCTTAATTTGCTTCCCATAGATCTGAACTGCCCTGAACCGACACACGGACGGAAAAGTTATCGAGTGGAGGGGATACCTTCTATCAGCTCATTGGACGTAGTGACGGCGGGCCAGTATATATGCCAGCTTAGCTTGAGTATTCCTCAGACTCACTCGTCTGTTCACGAATGCTTAGTGAAATGGATTACAGAGTTTTGCCCGGATGTTTCGTAAGCAGATCGGATCCCTTCAGGTCCTTACCTGCAGAAATGGTTTCAACCATTTTTAGATATCTGGATGCTGATTCACTGTTATCCGTTTATTCGACGAGCCGAAGATTCAGAGATATCTGAATTGCGGAAAGAAGAGCGGAGGCGATTGCTGAATCCAAAATTTGGCGTGAGTATTGTTCGGAATGATGATTTCTCTCGCTCATCATTCCGAGAAAATACCACTCATAAAAGAGTTCTTGTACAAACAAGAACACAACGAACGCGTGCTTTGACAATTCCAAGTAATTAGAGTTTACGCTCCTCTGAGTAGAAGGTCAAAACAAATCATCGCTTGATGAGGCTATGAATCAGCATGCACTATCAACATTATTAATATTAATTGACACTTAGTTGTTCTCCGCAACAGAAATCATCATTGTGACAGATTTGACTCAACTTCAACTGATATTCTACGTTAATCACTATGATATAAAATAAAATTGAAATTCTCCCACAATTTTTCTTTCAACAAGAGGGATTATCATAACTGTGTTGTGTTTTCCGAAAGGTATATATATAGATTAAAAAAATACAGTCGAAAAGATAGGGAATTCAAGAATTCGTTCAAGACTCAGTTCCAATTTGTAGACGATTCGATTGTTGAATTGATTGAATCCATTCAGAAATAAAAAATACATTGAAAAATCAATAAAAAATAATTTTTCTTTCTGTTTCTTTTCCTTCTACAAAAATATCTATTTTTCTAAGCAATAATTCCAACATGAAATGAGTATTGGCAAATAAGGGATCACTAAGGCATCATATTTGTTATTTCGGACACAAACCGAATTCGACCGAATATTATTATCGCATTCGTTTAGAAATGAAATATAAAATGACCGAGTCAATAGAAAAATATTTAACTCAATCTTTTGCTATATGAAATATTTTTCATTTAACATTAAAGCTATCAGGAAATTTTAGAATCAGTAGGATCATCTTCGTATTCTTCTGCCAGGTTTTCTAAAAACAAAGATTCAAATATTGAAAATTGAGAAATGAATACACAAAAGCATCAAATTAATTCGAGCTAAATGGATTATAACTTGAACATAAAAATAATAAGAATGTACATAGTGGCCTTCGGCCTATTACTGTCAGCAATTACTTCATTTAACTAGGTAGGTACTTAAATAGTTACTTTTCTCGGTATCCTCAGATCAGAAACCCAGATACTTGGTCCCCTCATACCTAATTAGTTTTTTGGACATTCCGTGAGCTCTATAGGTTCTGGAGTTTGGTTTGGGTTTTATTATACTTGTCTAGGCGGTAGGAAGATTTTGTATTATTGGTAGTAATACAACCCAGAAATTTCTGTAGCGAAATAAACTTAATTTAACCAAAAATTCACATCCCCTCCTAACCAATTCTGGCTAAATAGGACCCCATCAGTTTTTATTTCCACAGTTTGAATTTTTATTTGAATCTGCAAGTGCGCTCACAGTTCTCAGTCTCGTGTAATAGAAAAGCATCAGTTTGAGTTTAGTTATATCCGAACGTTTTTCGTTATATCATCGGATTATCAGTCCCCGTCTACACCTCTCCTATACCAGAGTCTTGATTCCACCCATACTGTCAATAACGTATCCTGCTGGTGTGGATACCTGGGGGGTACAGAAGGCACTTTGGGGTGGCTACCCTTCCTAGAAGATTTCCGTTCGTTCCCGTGTCCACCTCTACGGTTAGGGAAGCACTCTGCTGGTGTGGATAACCGGGGAGTCCCGAACACGCCTAAGGGTTAGCTGTCGTAATTCTGTGTCGTCGTACTTCTTTCATCCCCTAACCTGGCTGAAGTCCGGTGTCTGCCCGTTAAGTGTGCGTCTTAGGTTCTAGCTGACGTACACGTCCGTAAACCTCGTATAACGTTCGAGATTGGATCCTGTTTCATTCCGTCCGTTTTTCCCCTGTAGATTTACCGATCTCGAGTCTTTCACTTCACGAATTTTATAATAGTGCCATTTGTGTTTCCTTGTACGAGTCGACGAATCTAATTTGTGTACTTTCACTGGTTATCGCTAACACCCCAGACACCGAGGAATCTTGTCTTCGGCTCGTAGCTACCAGGGTAGGTTTGCTATTTTCCCTTAGAGAATATCTGGCGCTCGAGTACCCCGAGAAGAAGCCGTTACACACTTTACATCTGCAAATGTTTTCAGCGGAAAGTTATGCAAATCTTCCGAAGTAGTATTTGGTTTCAAATTTGAGACGTGCAGTGTCAACACCCTTATAAGATGCCATGACTAGTAGCGACCTCGTTTTTTCCGTCTGTTCGTAACCTTCACCCAATCATTGGTGTTATGTTTGTTTTCACTGATTTTGTATTGATATCAAAGTTACTTTTCCCCATAGTTTATCGAGAAAATTTTGTATACATTTTTCCTATCCATATCGTACAAATTCACTTTTTTTGTGTGTTACATATACCTATTGATGAATTGAGGAGAATGAACATGAGAAATTATTTTGCAGTAATCATTTGAATCCCCAAATGATTAGTGAGCAAGAGAGAAGCAGAGATAATTCGATTATTATCGAAAACATAATCGTTGGAAATATTAAAAAGCATCCAATATTTGCTTCGTTCAATGCGAGTGGCATAGCAAGCTCAAATCATTATGAAATGAGTCAGTCCTATCTTAATTTGCTTCCCATAGATCTGAACTGCCCTGAACCGTCACACGGACGGAAAAGTTATCGAGTGGAGGGGATACCTTCTATCAGCTCATTGGAAGTAGTGACGGCGGGCCAGTATATATGCCAGCGTAGCTTGAGTATTCTTCAGACTCACTCGTCTGTTCACGAATGCTTAGTGAAATGGATTACAGAGTTTTGCCCGGATGTTTCGTAAGCAGATCGGATCCCTTCAGGTCCTTACCTGCAGAAATGGTTTCAACCATTTTTAGATATCTGGATGCTGATTCACTGTTATCCGTTTATTCGACGAGCCGAAGATTCAGAGATATCTGCCTTCATGACCCGATGCTCAGGCGTAAGCTCATTTCGAGAACGACTGAATTGCGGAAAGAAGAGCGGAGGCGATTGCTGAATCCAAAATTTGGCGTGAGTATTGTTCGGAATGATGATTTCTCTCGCTCATCATTCCGAGAAAATACCACTCATAAAAAAGTTCTTGTAAAAACAAGAACACAACGAACGCGTGCTTTGACAATTCCAAGTAATTGGAGTTTACGCTTCTCTGAGCAGAAGGTCAAAACAAATCATCGCTTTATGAGGCTATGAATCTGCATGCACTATCAACATTATTAATATTAATTAACACTTAGTTGTTCTCGGCAACAGATATTATAATTGTGACAGATTTGACTCAACTTCAACTGATATTCTACGTTAATCACTATGAAATATAAAATTGAATTTCTCCCACGATTTTTCTTTCAACAAGAGGGATTATCATTACTGTGTTGTGTTTATCGAGAGGTATATATATATAGATTTGAAAAATACAGTCGAAAAGATAGGGAATTCAAGAATTCGTTCAAGACTCAGTTTCAATAACTCTAGACGATTCGATTGTTGAATTAATTCAATCCATTCAGAAATGAAAAATACATTGAAAAATCAATAAGAAATAATTTTTCTTTTTCTTTCTTTTCCTTCTACAAAAATATCTATTTTTCTAAGCAATAATTCCAACATGAAATGAGTATTGGCAAATAAGGGATGAATACACAAAGGCATAATATTTGTTATTAGACTTGAATGGGTTACAACTTGGAAATGAAGGGAAGTAGGATGCCCAGATTCAGATACTCTAGATATAGATAGGTTTATTGCTGTCATTATAATAATGTCCGTCTCATCCTTACAAAATAGGTAAATAGGTTAATTTGTCGGCATTCTCAAATCTGAACCAAGATGTTCTGTCTATTTCCGTGAAATAGACCAGAACAACAATTAAACATTGTTCAATTCGTTTGGGTTTAATTACACCTTATCTAGGTGATACTTGGAAAGGAATACATATTTTGTATTTGTGGAGCTCATAAAATAAAGAACCTAAAAATTCCCATATGGACATAAACCGAATTTGACCGTATATTATTATCGCATTCGTTTAGAAATGAAATATAAAATGACCGAGTCAATAGAAAAATATATAACTCAATCTTTTGCTATATGAAATATTTTTCATTCATCATTAAAGCTATCAGGAAATTTTAGAATCAGTAGGATCATCTTCGTATTTTTCTGCCAGGTTTTCTGAAAACAAAGATTCAAATATTGAAAATTGAGAAATGAATACACAAAAGCATCAAATTAATTCGAGCTAAATGGATTATAACTTGAAAATAAAAATAATCAGAATGTACATAGTGGCCTTCGGCCTATTACTGTCAGCAATTACTTCATTTAACTAGGTAGGTACTTAAATAGTTACTTTTCTCGGTATTCTTCGATCAGAAACCCAGATACTTGGTCCCCTCATACCTAATTAGTTTTTTGGACATTCCGTGAGCTTTATAGGTTCTGGAGTTCGGTTTGGGTTTTATTATACTTGTCTAGGCGGTAGGAAGATTTTGTATTATTGGTAGTAGTAAAACCCAAAAATTTCTGTAGCGAAATAAACTTAATTTAACCAAAAATTCACATCCCCTCCTAACGAATTCTGGCTAAATAGGACCCCATCAGTTTTTATTTCCACAGTTTGAATTTTTATTTGAATCTGCAAGTACGCTCACAGTTCTCAGTCTCGTGTAATAGAAATGCATCAGTTTGAGTTTAGTTATATCGGAACGTTTTTCGTTATATCATCGGGTTATCAATCTCCGTCTACACCCCTCCTATACCAGAGTCTTGATTCCACCCATACTGTCAATAACGTATCCTGCTGGTGTGGATACCTGGGGGGTACAGAAGGCACTTTGGGGTGGCTACCCTTCCTAGAATATTTCCGTTCGTTCCCGTGTCCACCTCTACGGTTAGGGAAGCACTCTGCTGGTGTGGTGCTCATTATGAAATGAGTCAGTCCTATCTTAATTTGCTTCCCATAGATCTGAACTGCCCTGAACCGACACACGGACGGAAAAGTTATAGAGTGGAGGGGATACCTTCTATCAGCTCATTGGACGTAGTGACGGCGGGCCAGTATATATGCCAGCTTAGCTTGAGTATTCCTCAGACTAACTCGTCTGTTCACGAATGCTTAGTGAAATGGATTACAGAGTTTTGCCCGGATGTTTCGTAAGCAGATCGGATCCCTTCAGGTCCTTACCTGCAGAAATGGTTTCAACCATTTTTAGATATCTGGATGCTGATTCACTGTTATCCGTTTATTCGACGATCCGAAGATTCAGAGATATCTGCCTTCATGACCCGATGCTCAGGCGTAAGCTCATTTCGAGAACGACTGAATGGCGGAAAGAAGAGCGGAGGCGATTGCTGAATCCAAAATTTGGCGTGAGTATTGTTCGGAATGATGATTTCTCTCGCTCATCATTCCGAGAAAATACCACTCATAAAAGAGTTCTTGTACAAACAAGAACACAACGAACGCGTGCTTTGACAATTCCAAGTAATTAGAGTTTACGCTCCTCTGAGTAGAAGGTCAAAACAAATCATCGCTTGATGAGGCTATGAATCTGCATGCACTATCAACATTATTAATATTAATTGACACTTAGTTGTTCTCCGCAACAGAAATCATCATTGTGACAGATTTGACTCAACTTCAACTGATATTCTACGTTAATCACTATGAAATATAAAATTGAATTTCTCCCACAATTTTTCTTTCAACAAGAGGAATTAACATTACTGTGTTGTGTTTTCCGAAAGGTATATATATAGATTAAAAAAATACAGTCGAAAAGATAGGGAATTCAAGAATTCGTTCAAGACTCAGTTTCAATTTGTAGACGATTCGATTGTTGAATTGATTGAATACATTCAGAAATGAAAAATACATTGAGAAATCAATAAAAAATAATTTTTCTTTCTGTTTCTTTTCCTTCTACAAAAATATCTATTTTTCTAAGCAATAATTCCAACATGAAATGAGTATTGGCAAATAAGGGATCACTAAGGCATCATATTTGTTATTAGACTTGAATGGGTTACAACTTGGAAATGAAGGGAAGTAGGATGCCCAGATTCAGATACTCTTGATATAGATAGGTTTATTGCTGCCATTAGAATAATGTCCGTCTCATCCTTACGAAATAGGTAAATAGGTACATTTGTCGGCATTCTTAAATCTGAACCAAGATGTTCTGTCTATTTCCGTGAAATAGACCAGAACAACAATTAAACATTGTTCAATTCGTTTGGGTTTTATTACACCTTATCTAGGTGATACTTGGTAGGAATACATATTTTGTATTTGTGGAGCTCATAAAATATAGGACCTAAAAATGGACATAAACCGAATTTGACCGAATATTATTATCGCATTCGTTTAAAATTGAAATATAAAATGTCCGAGTCAATGAAAAAATATATAACTCAATCTTTTGCTATATGAAATATTTTTCATTTATCATCAAATCTATCAGGAAATTTTAGAATCAGTAGGATCATCTTCGTATTCTTCTGCCAGGTTTTCTTAAAACAAAGATTCAAATATTGAAAATTGAGAAATGAATACACAAAAGCATCGAATTAATTCGAGCTAAATGGATTATAACTTGAAAATAAAAATAATTAGAATGTACATAGTGGCCTTCGGCCTATTACTGTCAGCAATTACTTCATTTAACTAGGGGTGTAAGGGGGAAGGATGCGTTTTATAGCCTCTCCTCTCAAATGCCAACCTCACCTACTCGCGGTGCACCCTGTTCTTGCGAACGAGGCTCTGGCGACCGAACATGAGCGGTATAACTCTGTTTTCCACAATTACGTAGCCTAAACATTGGC
Organism: Coccinella septempunctata; assembly: GCF_907165205.1. NCBI lineage: Eukaryota > Metazoa > Arthropoda > Insecta > Coleoptera > Coccinellidae > Coccinella > Coccinella septempunctata. The sequence continues at coordinate 18,852,360 of NC_058198.1, forward strand.
TTGAGCAGGAAATGGCTCTCTGCGTTGCTCAAGTTACGTCTCAGACCTTGTCGTCTCAGGATACCTGTGCCACAAGATAATCTAGTCGTAGCCGCAACCAAAGTTGCACTGACAGCGTTACCAGTGCAGCTTTTGAACACCTTCTAACGCAGCTCCTACAAAAAGATGGATCAGTCGAACAGGACAAAATTCGTATCCGGAGGTAAAATACCCTCCCATTCGGATCTCCGGGGGAGGGTGCCTGAGCGAGTGAATCATCGAACAAACACCAATGAAAAGCACATAACTTTTGCAGCATGGAACGTCAGAACCTTGCTAGACAACCCCAAAGCCGACCGACCAGAGAGGCGTACTGCCCTAATCGATAAGGAACTGCAACGAACATCCATTGCAATAGTTGCTTTAAGCGAAACACGCTTTTCGGACGAAGGTAGCTTGGTAGAACAAGCGTATACTTTTTTCTGGAAAGGCTTGCCGGAAGGCGTAATCAGACAACATGGCGTAGGCTTTGCCATTAGAAACGACCTGGCCGCCAAACTTACCGAAAATCCAGTTGGTATCTCAGAACGTTTAATGACCCTACGTTTTCCTGCAGCGAATAACACGTTTGTGAACATCATTGCAGTATACGCACCCACTTTGAACTCCTCTGACAACTTAAAGGACACTTTTTACGAAACACTCGTTGCTACATTAAGTAAAATCCCAAAACGGGAACGAATTATTCTCCTTGGAGACTTCAACGCTAGAGTGGGCAGAGGTCAAGACTCAGAACTATGGCGGGGAATAATAGGGAAACACGGCACAGACAGCATCAATTCGAATGGAGAACGTCTGCTGGCTCTTTGTGCAGAACACAATCTGTGTATAACGAACACCTATTTTATTACGAGACCCAATTCAAGGGGGACCTGGCGCCACCCGCGCTCAGGGCATTGGCATACCCTCGACTATGTGATCGTGAGAAGGAAAGATCTGAAAGAGGTGTTGGTCACTAAACCCAGAGCAGATCTGGAGTGCTGGACTGATCATAGGCTGGTAATCTCGAGAATGAAAATCTCAATGCGCCCAAAATACCAACGCAAGCCGAAGTATCTAAGAGAGCGCCTTCAAATATCCAATCTACAAAACCCTTCTACAAAAGACAGATTCACAGCTGCCGTCAAAGATAGCCTAACACCATCGGATTATAACGACGACATTGAGACTCATTGGCTCCGTTTCAAGTCATCCCTTACAAATACAGCGAAAGAAATACTGGGCACAGAACGCTCCCGAAAATCCCCAGACTGGTTTGCCGACAGCGAAACTCATATCGCACCCCTTTTGGACGCAAAACACAAAGCGATGAAAACCGCAATTAACAGGCCTGGCGATGTTGCAGCCCAAATAGGTTTCATAAACATAAAACGCGAGGTCCGTCAAGAAATAAGAAAAATCAAGGACAGCTGGTGGAAAGAAAAAGCTAGGGAAATACAAGCTTACGCCGATAACCATGACTACAGGCGTTTTTTCGAAGCTATTAAAACTGTTTACGGTCCAAGCAGAAAAGCTAGCTTTCCTATAAGAGATGCTCATGGAGCTATTCTAACTGATGATAGAAAAATTCTCGAAAGATGGAAGGAGCATTACTCACAGGTCTTGAATCAAAATAACGACTCGGATTTATCCATTTTAGACCTGCTTCCCGCGTATAGTCCGATGACATCGCTTGATGACGAAATTTCAATGTCGGAAATCATAAGCGCGATTAAAAATATGAAAAATGATAAGTCACCTGGTCTAGACGGCATTCCGGCGGAGATATTCAAAGCCTTCGATGAGGACATTGTCAATAGTCTCCTAATACTATTCCGCAAGATCTGGGAACAGGGAGATGTGCCACAAGACTTCAGAGACGCTTTAGTTATCAACCTCTATAAGAACAAAGGCGATACGCCGAATTGCAACAATTACAGGGGCATATCGTTGCTTAATGTGGCCGGTAAAATTCTCTCGAAGATTATGGCTAATCGTCTGGTTCCACTCTTAGAGAAGCTTTTACCTGAATCCCAGTGCGGCTTTCGACCAAATCGAGGTACGGTGGACCTAATTTCTACACTGCGACAGCTACAAGAAAAGGCCCGTGAACAACAATCAAGGATTTATACAGCCTTCATCGATTTAAGCAAGGCATTCGACTCGGTGAATCGGAGAGCGCTCTGGAAAATCATGGCACGTCTAGGAGTACCCGAAAAATTCCTAGCAGTGTGTAAAAGCCTTCATACCAACAACACCGCTAGAATACAGCATAATGGCTCTACAACCGACCATTTCTCAACCAACTCTGGAATAAAACAAGGCTGCGTATTAGCACCTTTACTGTTCAATATTTTCGCCATAGCTGTATCGAAAATTGCTGACATGAGCATGCCCGTAAGAGGTGTTGGGATAAGATTCAGATTTGATGGAGGCCTGTTTAACCTGAAGCGCCTCAGAGCAAAAACCCGTACCAAGTTTATCACGGAACTTCAATATGCAGACGACTGTTCACTCATCGCTAGCAGCTCAGAGGATCTACAGATAATGATGGACACTTATAAACATATATACGAAGCTTTAGGCCTTAGACTCAATATTGACAAGACCAAAATCCTGGTAAGTCCGCCAGAAAGCCTTCAAACAGATATCAGCCTGGACAATGAAACTCTAGAACAGGTCGAGCGGTTCAAATACTGGAAGCTTCATAAATACTAGGGCTAACCTTGACACGGAAATACACAACCGTATCAATTCGGCATCACGGGCATTCTGGAAGCTGAAGGACAGAGTGTTCCAGGATCACGACCTCAATCTGAAGACCAAGACAGCTGTTTACAGAGCAGTGGTCCTCCCAACGCTTCTTTACGGAAGCGAAAGCTGGACTCCCTACAGGCGACATATTAAACAGCTTGAACAGACGCAGCAACGTCATCTAAGACAGATAATGCACATCAGATGGTTCCACAAAGTTTCGAATGCAGAAGTCTTGCAGCGCGCGAGTTGTACAACAATTGAGACTCAAGTAACGAGGGCCCGACTCAGATGGAGCGGCCACATTCTGAGGATGCAAGACACAAGACTCCCCAAAATAGCTCTATACGGCGAACTCACTGAGGGAGCCCGGAAACCAGGAGGCCAGTATAAGCGGTTTAAGGATACACTACATCAATCCCTAAAATCAGTTAATGCTAATCATAACTGGGAACAACTAGCGTTAGACAGGTCACAGTGGAGGTCTTTGGTCCACAGTTATAATGGGGAATCGAGAAGGATACAGCGGCGGCCAGATCTGGTTGGAGACTATCCATGCCCTTAGTGTGGAAGGATCTGCAGGTCACGGTTGGGTCTCTTTAGTCACAGGAGGGCACACAGTCGCAACTAGCACTAAGAAGTTACAAGTCTGTTCGAATTTTTTTTTTTTTTTTTTCCTTCTTCTTTTTGTAGATTTATTCCCGGTAACGGGATATAGCAATGAATGAATGAATCATTTAACTAGGTAGGTACTTAAATAGTTACTTTTCTCGGTATTTTTAGATCAGAAATCCAGATACTTGGTCCCCTCATACCTAATTAGTTTTTTGGACATTCCGTGAGCTTTATAGGTTCTGGAGTTCGGTTTGGGTTTCATTATACTTGTCTAGGCGATAGGAAGATTTTGTATTATTGGTAGTAATAAAACCCAAAAATTTCTGTAGCGAAATTGTTAAAAATTGGAGGAATTTTTAACCCAACTCTACCACTCAATGCACATCTTTAGCAACTCAGTGACTACGTTTATCGTTACATGCTTCTGTGAACGTAACCTTAAAATCGCTGTCAATCAGCTGTTCAAAAAAACCGGTGGAACCTGTTGAATCTGCTCAATTTAATTCATTCTCTTTAGATTCTTCGTTCGCTCAAGTGAATTGGAACTTGGTCTAAATTCTTAACGTGATTTTTAGTGCACTCTCAACTTTTTTCAATCAGCTCAAATCTAATAATATTATTTTATATTATACTAATCAATCGATCAACATCTCAAAAAGGTACAGTATTTTTTCACTCAACAAAAAATGTAATCATTTTTTGCATGTGTCACGTTAGAATATCATTCTACATAATTTTCCTATCAACATTCTCTCCATCGCTATGCATTTTCTCACAATTATATTTGCAATATTCTGCTCTACATCTCTCTATCATATTTGCATGCATATTTTCTCAATTTTCTCCAAATCTCTCAATCAACCACGTGCTCAATGTATCTAACTGCTTCAACCTCCTCAAAATGCATCGATATTCCATTCACTTAAAATCACATCACCTCGACAACCACTCACATTTTAATTTCTCTAATTTTAGCACCAAGTTCACATTTCACACCACTCTATTAGAAGCTTATATACTTGTATTCACTCTCATTTTATATACATGTCACCTCAGATTAACTTTACATCTCTTACGATCAGACTTCTCAGGCCTCTTAAGTTTCAGGTACCTCTACGCTCAAGTTGGACACTTCGAAGGCTTCTCATAGACCAGATCGAGATCCATCTCACTACACTCAGAACTCTGAATAATGGAATACACTCTATCAACTCTATTGGACAGACTGGTTTGTGATAATGCTCGGGGAGGTCCAATCTGATTTCAACTCAATAAGTATAATTTATTATACACATTTGCATGTCTCTATTACCTGAAACTTATGATACCTTATTTATTTTCTCTAACGTTGTGAACTGCTCGTCTTGTTTCATCTCAATTATGAATACTATTCATTAATTCTTTCTACGTTTACACTATTTCATTTCTCTACATTGCATTTGTAACACAACTCACCTCAATTTATGTACTCTCATACACCACCTTCTGCTTTTCTAATAGATTTGCTATTCCTGTAAGCGTTGGTAATCATCTCTCTACATTACATTTGTTACACGACTCACCTCAATTTATGTACTCTCATAAAACACCTTCTGCTTTTCTAATAGATTTGCTATTCCTGTAAGCGTTGGTAATCATCTCTCTCTCATTCTGTCTCAATACACCTGTCTCACTACATTACATATCTCTAACTTCTCAAGTTGTCACTGCAACCTTCTGTTTTTCTGATAGCGAGACAGTTTATGAAATCGTAAACTCTATCACTGTAAACGTTGTGCTTGCATGATAACACTCACATCAATTCATAACTATCAAGCTCAATTATTATGCAACTCAAAATACATAAACACGTTTTGATGTAAATCTATCTCCATTCTCTCAATTCTTATCAACCACATAATAATTGATCTTGTTACTCGATACATGAAATTCACTCAACCTGCTCTTTCACTCAAGCAAATACAACGTTGATTTTCTCGTTGAAACATTACACTTAAATTCTCTCGATAACTTCTCAATAATTGTAAATAGGTTCACTCTGTTTAGATGTTGTATATAATTTTACTTCATGCGAGTGTCTATTTATTATGTGACGTGTTTGATATACAATAAAGATTTTATTTTACCATCTCCAACTCAATCATTTGGTAACAGTCCACTTTTAAGTAATTGCCAAAAATCTCAACACCCAGATTTTTGAACATTTGGTCCTTCGAGCCGGATGATTGAGTTGGAATAATCATTCATTCATATCACATTCATCTCAAAAGGTCATGTCTCAAAAGTCGGGAAGATCTTCTCCATCTCCAAAAGAGGATGACGCTCAACTCCAGGTCCCTCCTACTCGATCATCCAGATCTTCCACATCTTCGCAGCCTGATGTGGGACCTCAAACTCGCTCGGCTGGTCTTCCCACCAACCTCAAATTGAAAGTCGCTACTCAACTGAGTAGACTACAACTCATGAAGGACATCTTCTCCACGCTGTCCAACATCTCAACATGGACTGTGCAAGAGCTGTCACACACTCAAGAACAGCTGCAAGACCTTCATAAGAACTTCTCAAAGACTCACTCGTATTTTGAGTCAGCGTGGCCTGAGTCTTGTCTCGACCACGAATACTTCGCATCCTCAGTCTTCTTCGAGGAATACTCTCTATACCAATCAGCCATCTCGAAATTAATACAACTCAATATGTCACTCAATCCTGTGGATTCACAGCCATCCACTTCTGCTCAAGCCCCTCAGTCTTCTCAAACTCGTCCTCGATTGCCTGACATCTCAATTCCCACCTTCTCAGGCGACTTCTCAAAATGGCCTGCATTCCGAGACCTTTTTCAATCACTCGTGATCAATAGCACCTCAATTTCTGACATTGAAAGGTTACATTACCTTCGCACATGTCTCTCCCACGAACCTCTCGACGCCATCTCTAGTCTTCCCTTAACGGAAGTCTCTTTTCCCATAGCTTGGAAGAAGCTTATGGATAAATATGAAAATAAAAGGCTGCTCCTCTCTTCTCAATACTCAAAACTTCTCTCCTTCTCATTGGCGAATCAGAAAAATTCTACCGCCTCATCTCTTCGTCAATTTATTGACAGCATCGTCAATCCTCTCCAAAGTTTGAAAGCTCTAGGTGAAGATCTCTCGCACTCATTGGGAAACTCTCATCTCCTCTAATAACGAATTTCCCTCCTTCGCTCAGTTGATGGAGTTCCTCCAATCTCGCTCCAGAGCTCTAGAATGGACTGAGTCCAATCAGAGACAGTCACCTCAAGAATCCTCTCGCTCTCGCACAACAGTGCACACCATCTCTCAAAAGGTTACTGCTCCAATTAAACCTTCTCCTCCACTCATCTCAAGCAAATCGGCCTCCTCGAACACTCCAATCTCGAAAGTCTCTTCTATGCCGGGCTACACCTGTGATGATTGTGGACGCGACCACTTCGTTGCAGATTGCCCTCGCTTCTCCAAGCGCTCACCTCAGGAAAAAGCTGATGTGGTGTTACTCCGCATCCTCTGCTCTAACTGCCTCGGTAGACATCATCGCCACTCTTGCAGAACGACAAAGATCTGCAAAATCTGTGGAAGTCGTCATCACACTTTTCTACATGATGCTCCTCTCAGCAGTAAACCACACTGCAAAGTTCCACCGGTACCCCCTCGAGTGCTTCCACAATACGCTCTCACATCTCAAAAATCTGCTCAAAGGGAGCTACCTCAACCACGACTCAACACTCTCCTCGCCACTGCCATCGCCCATCTCATCACCTCAACAGGATCACACACGGTTCGACTACTCATCGACAGTGGATCCGAGCTGACCTTCATCTCTCAAGATCTAGCCAGAAAACTCAACATCTCTAGAAGGAAGTCGCATGTTGTAATTGTGGGAATTCATGGAAAGACTTCTAAGACACAAGGATCTCTCGCCCTCACTCTCAAGTCGACGTATGACCATCAAACCATAAATATTGATGCTCACATTCTCTCATCATCTTTCTCTAATTTGCCTTCCTTCTATACATGTTTTCAGCAATCTCTACATCTCCAGCATCTCAAGTTAGCTGATCCAGAATACCACATCTCAAGAGCCATCGACATCATTTTGGGTGCTGATGTATATGGCTCAGTTGTTCTTCCTCAGATGAAAAAAGGCCCTCCATCATCTCCAATCGCGCAACTCTCAATCTTCGGCTGGCTAATCCTAGGACCTGTGTGTCAAGAACAGGAACGCCTTCCAATCCAATCTCCAATGTTTCATACTGTTCAAGATGAAGATCTACATCATCTCCTCACTAAGTTTTGGGAACAGGAAGAAATTCAACCAACGTCTACGTCACATCTCACCTCTGACGAGCAAGAATGTGAAAACCACTTTGTCTCCACTCACTCAAGGCTCTCCTCAGGGAAATACATGGTAAGATTACCATTGAAATCATCTATTGACGTCTTAGGTTCTTCCAGACAACGAGCCTTCCGATGTCTGCAAGCCTTGATTCGGAAATTCGACAAGGATCCTGACTACTCTCTGCTCTACCACCAATTTCTCGATGAATATGAACTCCTCCAGCACATGCAACCAGTCTCGTCAGAAAAGGTCAACTCAAGATATTTTCTTCCTCATCACGGTGTTCTCAAAACAGACAGCTCTACAACGAAACTGCGAGTAGTCTTCAACGGCTCCAGCCCCACCTCGACTGGCATTTCTCTCAACGATATTATGCACACCGGAGCGAAACTACAACTCGACGTGATTGATGTTCTTATGTGGGTGCGTAAATTTAAATTTGTCTTCTCTACAGATATCACAAAGATGTACAGACAGATTCTTGTTCATCCTGATGATTGGGATCTTCAAAGCATCCTTTGGCTCGACTCAAACAACAACGTGAAGACATACCATCTCACAACGGTCACATACGGAACTAGATCAGCTCCATTTTTGGCAATCAGAGTTCTTCTCCAACTTCTCAAAGATGAGGGTCACAACTTTCCACTAGCCATTCCTCCATTAACGAAAGGTCGTTATGTCGATGATATTTGTGGTGGAGCAGATACTGAACATCAACTTCTCGAAATTGCCAAACAACTCCAGAACCTTTGCATGGCGGCCGGCCTTCCGCTAGCAAAATAGCAGTCAAACGTCTCAAGTCTCTCTCACGTCACTCAAGAGGAAGAATCAACACCCACTCCAATCTCATTCAATGAAGGTTCTCACTCAACTAAAGTGTTAGGTCTAATCTGGTACCCTCAAGAAGACTATTTCACTTTTAAAGTCAGCTCCAATCTATCTGGGTCTTTGATCACCAAGCGATCAGTTCTATCTCATATTGCTAAAATATTTGATCCACTCGGTTTAGCCTCCCCTGTTACGATTAGGGCTAAAATATTGTTGCAGGAATTATGGCTCCAAAAGTTATCATGGGACGAACCTCTACCTCAACTACTCCAACAGAAATGGTACGACATCAGTGAAGATCTCTCCAAGCTGGCCAGCATCACAATTCCAAGATGGATTAACACTCAAGAGGGTTCTTTCATTCAACTCCACGGCTTCTCTGATGCATCTCAACTCGCCATTTCAGCCGTTCTCTACCTTCTCGTTCGAACTCCGTCCAAGGAATGCAAAGTTACAATGCTTTGCTCCAAAACCAAAGTATCGCCTTTAAAACCACTCACAATCCCGAGACTCGAATTATCAGCTGCTCTTCTACTCTCTCGACTCGTTAATTATGCGCATAATGTTTTAGCTCTCAACATTCACTCAACCACTCTATGGACGGACTCCTCAATCACTCTAGCTTGGATCAACACTCACCCTTCACGTTGGAAGGACTTTGTACGGAACAGAGTTGCAACAATCCAAGATCTAACTCCAAGGGCCCATTGGAGGTATATTTCCGGCAAAGACAATCCTGCTGACTGTGCATCACGAGGGTTAACTTCATCTCAACTTCGCAACCACTCGCTATGGTGGACGGGACCACCATGGCTTTCCAAGTCAGAAGATTCATGGCCAAATCGTCAGCCGGCACCGACAACCGACCATGAATCAGAAGCAAGACCAGCCATCTCCATACTCACCTCCACTACGTCAGACTACTCATGGGATCTCATCTACAGGTATTCCAATTTGAATAAATTGTTGAGAATTACCTCTATTTGTTCAAAGGTTCTCGCACGACTCCAACGCAAGCTGGATCCAGCACACCTCACACACCTGACTTCAACTGACTTGGAAGCATCTCGAATTTTCTCAAAAAGTCTACTTTCCACATGAACTCAAGGCTCTTCAATCACACACTCCACTTCTCTCTTCACATGTATTCAGTAGACTCACTTGACAACTCGACAACAATGGTGTAATTCGTGTAGGCGGACGAATTTCCCATTCTCAGCTCGACCCAGATAGCAAGCATCCAATTATTCTTCCTCAACACTCTCAATTTACGTCTTTGGTTATAGATGAAACTCACCAAACAACTCTACATGTACAAGGCACTGTGGCACCGCTCTCAACAACTCATGGCACAACTACCCACATCTCAAGTGCAGCCATCTCATCCATTCCTCCACACTCTGAGGATTGAAAGCAGTCTTTTCGCTCTAGTTATGGGTGGATTGAGTAGCTCAGACACTGGAGTGATGGATTGCCTCAACTTCCTCACAATGGATAATTTACGAAGACCTACTCGATTATAATCAACTACGTTAATTATGGCGGCCGGAATGTTAAAAATTGGAGGAATTTTTAACCCAACTCTACCACTCAATGCACATCTTTAGCAACTCAGTGACTACGTTTATCGTTACATGCTTCTGTGAACGTAACCTTAAAATCGCTGTCAATCAGCTGTTCAAAAAAACCGGTGGAACCTGTTGAATCTGCTCAATTTAATTCATTCTCTTTAGATTCTTCGTTCGCTCAAGTGAATTGGAACTTGGTCTAAATTCTTAACGTGATTTTTAGTGCACTCTCAACTTTTTTCAATCAGCTCAAATCTAATAATATTATTTTATATTATACTAATCAATCGATCAACATCTCAAAAAGGTACAGTATTTTTTCACTCAACAAAAAATGTAATCATTTTTTGCATGTGTCACGTTAGAATATCATTCTACATAATTTTCCTATCAACATTCTCTCCATCGCTATGCATTTTCTCACAATTATATTTGCAATATTCTGCTCTACATCTCTCTATCATATTTGCATGCATATTTTCTCAATTTTCTCCAAATCTCTCAATCAACCACGTGCTCAATGTATCTAACTGCTTCAACCTCCTCAAAATGCATCGATATTCCATTCACTTAAAATCACATCACCTCGACAACCACTCACATTTTAATTTCTCTAATTTTAGCACCAAGTTCACATTTCACACCACTCTATTAGAAGCTTATATACTTGTATTCACTCTCATTTTATATACATGTCACCTCAGATTAACTTTACATCTCTTACGATCAGACTTCTCAGGCCTCTTAAGTTTCAGGTACCTCTACGCTCAAGTTGGACACTTCGAAGGCTTCTCATAGACCAGATCGAGATCCATCTCACTACACTCAGAACTCTGAATAATGGAATACACTCTATCAACTCTATTGGACAGACTGGTTTGTGATAATGCTCGAGGAGGTCCAATCTGATTTCAACTCAATAAGTATAATTTATTATACACATTTGCATGTCTCTATTACCTGAAACTTATGATACCTTATTTATTTTCTCTAACGTTGTGAACTGCTCGTCTTGTTTCATCTCAATTATGAATACTATTCATTAATTCTTTCTACGTTTACACTATTTCATTTCTCTACATTGCATTTGTAACACAACTCACCTCAATTTATGTACTCTCATACACCACCTTCTGCTTTTCTAATAGATTTGCTATTCCTGTAAGCGTTGGTAATCATCTCTCTACATTACATTTGTTACACGACTCACCTCAATTTATGTACTCTCATAAAACACCTTCTGCTTTTCTAATAGATTTGCTATTCCTGTAAGCGTTGGTAATCATCTCTCTCTCATTCTGTCTCAATACACCTGTCTCACTACATTACATATCTCTAACTTCTCAAGTTGTCACTGCAACCTTCTGTTTTTCTGATAGCGAGACAGTTTATGAAATCGTAAACTCTATCACTGTAAACGTTGTGCTTGCATGATAACACTCACATCAATTCATAACTATCAAGCTCAATTATTATGCAACTCAAAATACATAAACACGTTTTGATGTAAATCTATCTCCATTCTCTCAATTCTTATCAACCACATAATAATTGATCTTGTTACTCGATACATGAAATTCACTCAACCTGCTCTTTCACTCAAGCAAATACAACGTTGATTTTCTCGTTGAAACATTACACTTAAATTCTCTCGATAACTTCTCAATAATTGTAAATAGGTTCACTCTGTTTAGATGTTGTATATAATTTTACTTCATGCGAGTGTCTATTTATTATGTGACGTGTTTGATATACAATAAAGATTTTATTTTACCATCTCCAACTCAATCATTTGGTAACAGTCCACTTTTAAGTAATTGCCAAAAATCTCAACACCCAGATTTTTGAACAGAAATAAACTTAATTTAACCAAAAATTCACATCCCTTCTAACGAATTCTGGCTAAATAGGACCCCATCAGTTTTTATTTCCACAGTTTGAATTTTTATTTGAATCTGCAAGTGCGCTCACAGTTCTCAGTCTCGTATAATAGAAAAGCATCAGTTTGAGTTTAGTTATATCGGAACGTTTTTCGTTATATCATCGGATTATCAGTCTCCGTCTACACCCCTCCTATACCAGAGTCCTGATTCCACCCATACTGTCAATAACGTATCCTGCTGGTGTGGATACCTGGGGGGTACAGAAGGCACTTTGGGCTGGCTACCCTTCCTAGAATATTTCCGTTCGTTCCCGTGTCCACCTCTACGGTTAGGGAAGCACTCTGCTGGTGTGGATAACCGGGGAGTCCCGAACACGCCTAAGGGTTAGCTGTCGTAATTCTGTGTCGTCGTACTTCTTTCATCCCCTAACCTGGCTGAAGTCCGGTGCCTGCCCGTTAAGTGTGCGTCTTAGGTTCTAGCTGGCGTACACGTCCGTAAACCTCGTATAACGTTCGAGATTGGATCTTGTTTCATTCCGTCCGTTTTTCCCCTGTAGATTTACCGATCTCGAGTCTTTCACTTCACGAATTTTATAATAGTGCCATTTGTGTTTCCTTGTACGAGTCGACAAATATAATTTGTGTACTTTCACTGGTTATCACTAACACCCCAGACACCGAGGAATCTTGTCTTCGGCTCGTAGCTACCAGGGTAGGTTTGCTATTTTCCCTTCATTCATTCATTGCTGTATCCCGTTACCGGGAATAAATCTACAAAAAGAAGAAGAAAAAAAAAAAAAAAAAAAAAAAAAAAAAAAAAAAAAAAAAAAAAAAAAAAAAAATTCGAACAGACTTGTAACTTCTTAGTGCTAGTTGCGACTGTGTGCCCTCCTGTGACTAAAGAGACCCAACCGTGACCTGCAGATCCTTCCACACTCAGGGCATGGATAGTCTCCAACCAGATATGGCCGCCGCTGTATCCTTCTCGATTCTCCACTATAACTGTGGACCAAAGACCTCCACTGTGACCTGTCTAACGCTAGTTGTTCCCAGTTATGATTGGCATTAACTGATTTTAGGGATTGATGTAGTGTATCCTTAAACCGCTTATACTGGCCTCCTGGTTTCCGGGCTCCCTCAGTGAGTTCGCCGTATAGAGCTATTTTGGGGAGTCTTGTGTCTTGCATCCTCAGAATGTGGCCGCTCCATCTGAGTCGGGCCCTCGTTACTTGAGTCTCAATTGTTGTACAACTCGCGCGCTGCAAGACTTCTGCATTCGAAACTTTGTGGAACCATCTGATGTGCATTATCTGTCTTAGATGACGTTGCTGCGTCTGTTCAAGCTGTTTAATATGTCGCCTGTAGGGAGTCCAGCTTTCGCTTCCGTAAAGAAGCGTTGGGAGGACCACTGCTCTGTAAACAGCTGTCTTGGTCTTCAGATTGAGGTCGTGATTTTGGAACACTCTGTCCTTCAGCTTCCAGAATGCCCGTGATGCCGAATTGATACGGTTGTGTATTTCCGTGTCAAGGTTAGCCCTAGTATCCATGAAGCTTCCCAAGTATTTGAACTGCTCAACCTGTTCTAGAGTTTCATTGTCCAGGCTGATATCTGTTTGAAGGCTTTCTGGCGGACTTACCAGGATTTTGGTCTTGTCAATATTGAGTCTAAGGCCTAAAGCTTCGTATATATGTTTATAGGTGTCCATCATTATCTGTAGATCCTCTGAGCTGCTAGCGATGAGTGAACAGTCGTCTGCATATTGAAGTTCCGTGATAAACTTGGTACGGGTTTTTGCTCTGAGGCGCTTCAGGTTAAACAGGCCTCCATCAAATCTGAATCTTATCCCAACACCTCTTACGGGCATGCTCATGTCAGCAATTATCGATACAGCTATGGCGAAAATATTGAACAGTAAAGGCGCTAATACGCAGCCTTGTTTTATTCCAGAGTTGGTTGAGAAATGGTCGGTTGTAGAGCCATTATGCTGTATTCTAGCGGTGTTGTTGGTATGAAGGCTTTTACACACTGCTAGGAATTTTTCGGGTACTCCTAGACGTGCCATGATTTTCCAGAGCGCTCTCCGATTCACCGAGTCGAATGCCTTGCTTAAATCGATGAAGGCTGTATAAATCCTTGATTGTTGTTCACGGGCCTTTTCTTGTAGCTGTCGCAGTGTAAAAATTAGGTCCACCGTACCTCGATTTGGTCGAAAGCCGCACTGGGATTCAGGTAAAAGCCTCTCTAAGAGTGGAACCAAACGATTAGCCATAATCTTCGAGAGAATTTTACCGGCCACATTAAGCAACGATATGCCCCTGTAATTGTTGCAATTCGACGTATCGCCTTTGTTCTTATAGAGGTTGATAACTAAAGCGTCTCTGAAGTCTTGTGGCACATCTCCCTGTTCCCAGATCTTGCGGAATAGTATTAGGAGACTATTGACAATGTCCTCATCCAAGGCTTTGAATATCTCCGCCGGAATGCCGTCTAGACCAGGGGACTTATCATTTTTCATATTTTTAATCGCGCTTATGATTTCCGACATTGAAATTTCGTCATCAAGCGATGTCATCGGACTATACGCGGGAAGCAGGTCTAAAATGGATAAATCCGAGTCGTTATTTTGATTCAAGACCTGTGAGTAATGCTCCTTCCATCTTTCGAGAATTTTTCTATCATCAGTTAGAATAGCTCCATGAGCATCTCTTATAGGAAAGCTAGCTTTTCTGCTTGGACCGTAAACAGTTTTAATAGCTTCGAAAAAACGCCTGTACTCATGGTTATCGGCGTAAGCTTGTATTTCTCTAGCTTTTTCTTTCCACCAGCTGTCCTTGATTTTTCTTATTTCTTGACGGACCTCGCGTTTTATGTTTATGAAACCTATTTGGGCTGCAACATCGCCAGGCTTGTTAATTGCGGTTTTCATCGCTTTGTGTTTTGCGTCCAAAAGGGGTGCGATATGAGTTTCGCTGTCGGCAAACCAGTCTGGGGATTTTCGGGAGCGTTCCGTGCCCAGTATTTCCTTCGCTGTATTTGTAAGGGATGACTTGAAACGGAGCCAATGAGTCTCAATGTCGTCGTTATAATCCGGTGGTGTTAGGCTATCTTTGACGGCAGCTGTGAATCTGTCCTTTGTAGAAGGGTTTTGTAGTTTGGATATTTGAAGGCGCTCTCTTAGATACTTCGGCTTGCGTTGATATTTTGGGCGCATTGAGATTTTCATTTTCGAGATTACCAGCCTATGATCAGTCCAGCACTCCAGATCTGCTCTGGGTTTAGTGACCAACACCTCTTTCAGATCTTTCCTTCTCACGATCACATAGTCGAGGGTATGCCAATGCCCTGAGCGCGGGTGGCGCCAGGTCCCCCTTGAATTGGGTCTCGTAATAAAATAGGTGTTCGTTATACACAGATTGTGTTCTGCACAAAGAGCCAGCAGACGTTCTCCATTCGAATTGATGCTGTCTGTGCCGTGTTTCCCTATTATTCCCGGCCATAGTTCTGAGTCTTGACCTCTGCCCACTCTAGCGTTGAAGTCTCCAAGGAGAATTATTCGTTCCCGTTTTGGGATTTTACTTAATGTAGCAACGAGTGTTTCGTAAAAAGTGTCCTTTAAGTTGTCAGAGGAGTTCAAAGTGGGTGCGTATACTGCAATGATGTTCACAAACGTGTTATTCGCTGCAGGAAAACGTAGGGTCATTAAACGTTCTGAGATACCAACTGGATTTTCGGTAAGTTTGGCGGCCAGGTCGTTTCTAATGGCAAAGCCTACGCCATGTTGTCTGATTTCGCCTTCCGGCAAGCCTTTCCAGAAAAATGTATACGCTTGTTCTACCAAGCTACCTTCGTCCGAAAAGCGTGTTTCGCTTAAAGAAACTATTGCAATGGATGTTTGTTGCAGTTCCTTATCGATTAGGGCAGTACGCCTCTCTGGTCGGTCGGCCTTGGGGTTGTCTAGCAAGGTTCTGACGTTCCATGCTGCAAAAGCTATGTGCTTTTCATTGGTGTTTGTTCGATGATTCACTCGCTCAGGCACCCTCCCCCGGAGATCCGAATGGGAGGGTATTTTACCTCCGGATACGAATTTTGTCCTGTTCGACTGATCCATCTTTTTGTAGGAGCTGCGTTAGAAGGTGTTCAAAAGCTGCACTGGTAACGCTGTCAGTGCAACTTTGGTTGCGGCTACGACTAGATTATCTTGTGGCACAGGTAACCTGAGACGACAAGGTCTGAGACGTAACTTGAGCAACGCAGAGAGCCATTTCCTGCTCAAGCCAATGTTTAGGCTACGTAATTGTGGGAAAAAGAGTTATACCGCTCATGTTCGGTCGCCAGAGCCTCGTTCGTAAGAACAGGGTGCACCGCGAGTAGGTGAGGTTGGCATTTGAGAGGAGAGGCTATAAAACGCATCCTTCCCCCTTACACCCCTATTTTCCCTTAGAGAATAGCTGGCGCTCGAGTACCCCGAGAAAAAGCCGTTACACACATCTGTGAATGTTTTCAGCGGAAAGTTATGCAAATCTTCCGAAGTAGTATTTGGTTTCAAATTTGAGACGTGCAGTGTCAACACCCTCATAAGATGCCATGACTAGTAGCGACCTCGTTTTTTCCGTCTGTTCGTAACCTTCACCCAATCATTGGTGTTATGTTTGTTTTCACTGATTTTGTATTGATATCAAAGTTACTTTTCCCCATAGTTTATCGAGAAAATTTTGTATACATTTTTCCTATCCATATCGTACAAATTCACTTTTTTTGTGTGTTACATATACCTATTGATGAATTGAGGAGAATGAACATGAGAAATTATTTTGCAGTAATCATTTGAATCCCCAAATGATCAGTGAGAGTGAGAGAAGCAGAGATAATTCGATTATTATCGGAAACATAATCGTTGGAAATATTAAGAAGCATCCAATATTTGCTTCGTTCAATGCGAGTGGCATAGCAAGCTCAAATCATTATGAAATGAGTCAGTCCTATCTTAATTTGCTTCCCATAGATCTGAACTGCCCTGAACCGTCACACGGGCGGAAAAGTTATCGAGTGGAGGGGATACCTTCTATCAGCTCATTGGACGTAGTGACGGCGGGCCAGTATATATGCCAGCGTAGCTTGAGTATTCCTCAGACTCACTCGTCTGTTCACGAATGCTTAGTGAAATGGATTAAAGAGTTTTGCCCGGATGTTTCGTAAGCAGATCGGATCCCTTCAGGTCCTTACCTGCAGAAATGGTTTCAACCATTTTTAGATATCTGGATGATGATTCACTGTTATCCGTTTATTCGACGAGCCGAAGATTCAGAGATATCTGCCTTCATGACCCGATGCTCAGGCGTAAGCTCATTTCGAGAACGACTGAATTGCGGAAAGAAGAGCGGAGGCGATTGCTGAATCCAAAATTTGGCGTGAGTATTGTTCGGAATGATGATTTCTCTCGCTCATCATTCCGAGAAAATACCACTCATAAAAAAGTTCTTGTACAAACAAGAACACAACGAACGCGTGCTTTGACAATTCCAAGTAATTGGAGTTTACGTTCCTCTGAGCAGATGGTCAAAACAAATCATCGCTTGATGAGGCTATGAATCTGCATGCACTATCAACATTATTAATATCAATTAACACTTAGTTGTTCTCGGCAACAGATATTATCATTGTGACAGATTTGACTCAACTTCAACTGATATTCTACGTTAATCACCATGAAATATAAAATTGAATTTCTCCCACAATTTTTCTTTCAACAAGAGGGATTATCATTACTGTGTTGTGTTTTCCGAAAGGTATATATAAAGATTAAAAAAATACAGTCGAAAAGATAGGGAATTCAAGAATTCGTTCGAGACTCAGTTTCAATTTGTAGACGATTCGATTGTTGAATTGATTGAATCCATTCAGAAATGAAAAATACATTGAAAAATCAATAAAAAATAATTTTTTTTTCTGTTTCTTTTCTTTCTACAAAATATCTATTTTTCTAAGCAATAATTCCAACATGAAATGAGTATTGGCAAATAAGGGATCACTAAGGCATCATATTTGTTATTAGACTTGAATGGGTTACAACTTGGAAATGAAGGGAAGTAGGATGCCCAGATTCAGATACTCTAGATATAGATAGGTTTATTGCTGCCATTAGAATAATGTCCGTCTCATCCTTACAAAATAGGTTAATAGGTACATTTGTCGGCATTCTTAAATCTGAACCAAGATCTTCTGTCTATTTCCGTGAAATAGACCAGAACAACAATTAAACATTGTTCAATTCGTTTGGGTTTTATTACACCTTATCTAGGTGATACTTGGTAGGAATACATATTTTGTATTTGTGGAGCTCATAAAATATAGAACCTAAAAATTTCCATATGGACATAAACCGAATTTAACCGAATATTATTATCGCATTCGTTTAGAAATGAAATATAAAATGACCGAGTCAATAGAAAAATATATAACTCAATCTTTTGCTATATGAAATATTTTTCATTTATCATTAAATCTATCAGGAAATTTTAGAATCAGTAGGATCATCTTCGTATTCTTCTGCCAGGTTTTCTAAAAACAAAGATTCAAATATTGAAAATTGAGAAATGAATACACAAAAGCATCAAATTAATTCGAGCTAAATGGATTATAACTTGAAAATAAAAATAATTAGAATGTACATAGTGGCCTTCGGCCTATTACTGTCAGCAATTACTTCATTTAACTAGGTAGGTACTTAAATAGTTACTTTTCTCGGTATTCTTAGATCAGAAACATTCCGTGAGCTTTATAGGTTCTGGAGTTCGGTTTGGGTTTTATTATACTTGTCTAGGCGGTAGGAAGATTTTGTATTATTGGTAGTAATAAAACCCAAAAATTTCTGTAGCGAAATAAACTTAATTTAACCAAAAATTCACATCCCCTCCTAACGAATTCTGGCTTAATAGGACCCCATCAGTTTTTATTTCCACAGTTTGAATTTTTATTTGAATCTGCAAGTGCGCTCACAGTTCTCAGTCTCGTGTAATAGAAAAGCATCAGTTTGAGTTCAGTTATATCGGAACGTTTTTCGTTATATCATCGGATTATCAATCTCCGTCTACACCTTTCCTATACCAGAGTCTTGATTCCACCCATACTGTCAATAACGTATCCTGCTGGTGTGGATACCTGGGGGGTACAGAAGGCACTTTTGGGTGGCTACCCTTCCTAGAATATTTCCGTTCGTTCTCGTGTCCACCTCTACGGTTAGGGAAGCATTCTGCTGGTGTGGTGCTCATTATGAAATGAGTCAGTCCTATCTTAATTTGCTTCCCATAGATCTGAACTGCCCTGAACCGTCACACGGACGGAAAAGTTATCGAGTGGAGGGGATACCTTCTATCAGCTCATTGGACGTAGTGACGGCGGGCCAGTATATATGCCAGCGTAGCTTGAGTATTCCTCAGACTCACTCGTCTGTTCACGAATGCTTAGTGAAATGGATTACAGAGTTTTGCCCGGATGTTTCGTAAGCAGATCGTATCCCTTCAGGTCCTTACCTGCAGAAATGGTTTCAACCATTTTTAGATATCTGGATGCTGATTCACTGTTATCCGTTTATTCGACGAGCCGAAGATTCAGAGATATCTGCCTTCATGACCCGATGCTCAGGCGTAAGCTCATTTCGAGAACGACTGAATTGCGGAAAGAAGAGCGGAGGCGATTGCTGAATCCAAAATTTGGCGTGAGTATTGTTCGGAATGATGATTTCCCTCGCTCATCATTCCGAGAAAATACCACTCATAAAAAAGTTCTTGTACAAACAAGAACACAACGAACGCGTGCTTTGACAATTCCAAGTAATTGGAGTTTACGCTCCTCTGAGCAGAAGGTCAAAACAAATCATCGCTTGATGAGGCTATGAATCTGCATGCACTATGAACATTATTAATATTAATTGACACTTAGTTGTTCTCGGCAACAGATATTATCATTGTGACAGATTTGACTCAACTTCAACTGATATGCTACGTTAATCACTATGAAATATAAAATTGAATTTCTCCCACAATTTTTCTTTCAACAAGAGGGATTATCATTACTATGTTGTGTTTTCCGAAAGGTATATATATATAGATTAAAAAAATACAGTCGAAAAGATAGGGAATTCAAGAATTCGTTCAAGACTCAGTTTCAATTTGTAGACGATTCGATTGTTGAATTGATTGAATCCATTCAGAAATGAAAAATACATTGAAAAATCAATAAAAAATAATTTTTCTTTCTGTTTCTTTTCCTTCTACAAAAATATCTATTTTTCTAAGCAATAATTCCAACATGAAATGAGTATTGGCAAATAAGGGATCACTAAGGCATCATATTTGTTATTAGACTTGAATGGGTTACAACTTGGAAATGAAGGGAAGTAGGATGCCCAGATTCAGATACTCTAGATATAGATAGGTTTATTGCTGCCATTAGAATAATGTCCGTCTCATCCTTACAAAATAGGTAAATAGGTACATTTGTCGGCATTCTTAAATCTGAACCAAGATGTTCTGTCTATTTCCGTGAAATAGACCAGAACAACAATTAAACATTGTTCAATTCGTTTGGGTTTTATTACACCTTATCTAGGTGATACTTGGTAGGAATACATATTTTGTATTTGTGGAGCTCATAAAATATAGAACCTAAAAATTTCCATATGGACATAAACCGAATTTGACCGAATATTATTATCGCATTCGTTTAGAAATGAAATATAAAATGACCGAGTCAATAGAAAAATA
Organism: Coccinella septempunctata; assembly: GCF_907165205.1. NCBI lineage: Eukaryota > Metazoa > Arthropoda > Insecta > Coleoptera > Coccinellidae > Coccinella > Coccinella septempunctata. Next base: position 18,873,141 of record NC_058198.1, read on the forward strand.
TATAACTCAATCTTTTGCTATATGAAATATTTTTCATTTATCATTGAATCTATCAGGAAATTTTGGAATCAGTAGGATCATCTTCGTATTCTTCTGCCAGGTTTTCTAAAAACAAAGATTCAAATATTGAAAATTGAGAAATGAATACACAAAAGCATCAAATTAATTCGAGCTAAATGGATTATAACTTGAAAATAAAAATAATTAGAATGTACATAGTGGCCTTCGGCCTATTACTGTCAGCAATTACTTCATTTAACTAGGTAGGTACTTAAATAGTTACTTTTCTCGGTATTCTTAGATCAGAAACATTCCGTGAACTTTATAGGATCTGGAGTTCGGTTTGGGTTTTATTATACTTGTCTAGGCGGTAGGAAGATTTTGTATTATTGGTAGTAATAAAACCCAAAAATTTCTGTAGCGAAATAAACTTAATTTAACCAAAAATTCACATCCCCTCCTAACGAATTCTGGCTCAATAGGACCCCATCAGTTTTTATTTCCACAGTTTGAATTTTTATTTGAATCTGCAAGTGCGCTCACAGTTCTCAGTCTCGTGTAATAGAAAAGCATCAATTTGAGTTCAGTTATATCGGAACGTTTTTCGTTATATCATCGGATTATCAATCTCCGTCTACACCCCTCCTATACCAGAGTCTTGATTCCACCCATACTGTCAATAACGTATCCTGCTGGTGTGGATACCTGGGGGGTACAGAAGGCACTTTTGGATGGCTACCCTTCCTAGAATATTTCCGTTCGTTCCCGTGTCCACCTCTACGGTTAGGGAAGCACTCTGCTGGTGTGGTGCTCATTATGAAATGAGTCAGTCCTATCTCAATTTGCTTCCCATAGATCTGACCTGCCCTGAACCTTCACACGGACGGAAAAGTTATCGAGTGGAGGGGATACCTTCTATCAGCTCATTGGACGTAGTGACGGCGGGCCAGTATATATGCCAGCGTAGCTTGAGTATTCCTCAGACTCACTCGTCTGTTCACGAATGCTTAGTGAAATGGATTACAGAGTTTTGCCCGGATGTTTCGTAAGCAGATCGGATCCCTTCAGGTCCTTACCTGCAGAAATGGTTTCAACCATTTTTAGATATCTGGATGCTGATTCACTGTTTTCCGTTTATTCGACGAGCCGAAGATTCAGAGATATCTGCCTTCATGACCCGATGCTCAGGCGTAAGCTCATTTCGAGAACGACTGAATTGCGGAAAGAAGAGCGGAGGCGATTGCTGAATCCAAAATTTGGCGTGAGTATTGTTCGGAATGATGATTTCTCTCGCTCATCATTCCGAGAAAATACCACTCATAAAAAAGTTCTTGTACAAACAAGAACACAACGAACGCGTGCTTTGACAATTCCAAGTAATTGGAGTTCACGCTCCTCTGAGCAGATGGTCAAAACAAATCATCGCTTGATGAGGCTATGAATCTGCATGCACTATCAACATTATTAATATTAATTAACACTTAGTTGTTCTCGGCAACAGATATTATCATTGTGACAGATTTGACTCAACTTCAACTGATATTCTATGTTAATCACTATGAAATATAAAATTGAATTTCTCCCACAATTTTTCTTTCAACAAGAGGGATTATCATTACTGTGTTGTGTTTATCGAGAGGTATATATATTGTTACGAGACCGTTTCCCACAAGAAACACGGAATCGCATCGGAACCCGAAACCCAGGATTCCTGGAAGACGACACAAGGCGTGACCACCGATTGTGACTCTTTTCCGTTTTCATAATTTGAATAATAGTTAGTTGATGTCTAGCGTTAGATAGATTCACTTGCTTGTTCTTTGTACAAATAAAAACGATATCCTTTCTATCGAGTTGTCCTTTAATTATCATTGGTAAACCTAAAAAGAAATAAGTTCTTTTTAAAAATAGACTTTCGGATACGTTATTCATAACTGGCGCTGCCCGAACAGGATATCGCAACGGAATTTTAGTGAAAAAAAAAAACTAAAATCAGTTTCCATAAGTGAATACGGACTCGTCCGGCCAGGCTGTTCGAAGAGTGTTCGAGGAACTCCCGGTGACTATCAAGTCTTTGTGCGGTATCACCAAGAAACCACATCGAACCAGCAGAGAATCAATTCTACCCACTTCACCAGAAGGAAGACCATCAACTCGATCCACTTCGATTGAGAAGAAGGAACTACACACCCTAGGATGCATATCTTGGTGATGTAAGTCCATCAATCTCTTTCCTTAAACCCAGAATCCCAAAGTTCAAATGACAGATAACGATTCTTCAGGCGTACTAGAAGTTATCGCTGAAGATTCAGAATTATTAGAATTAGGAACAAACTTTTTGAATAACCAATTAGAATTAGAAACAAATTTTTCGAACAATCAATCAATTAGAAATAGAAGATTCCAACCATATCCTTCAAGAAGAAATTTTGAGAACCTCGAAATGAATAACCAAACTTCTTCTAACCCACCTGTAGTTGACGCAATGTCAAGGCAAGACATACAATTGCTTTTGAACTCAATACCTGAATTTTCTCCAGGTCAGAATTTATCAATATTTATCAATGAAATAGACAACCTTTTTATACATCTCCAAGGAAGTTTAACTCCAGACCTTACTTACGCCTTGAATTTCACAATAAGATCAAAAATTAAAGGAGAAGCGAGAGATTTCATTTCTTTCCAAAATGCTACGGATTGGATCACTATCAGACGATCATTATTGCAAAGATACGGAGATCAACGAAATGAAGACCTATTGATTTCTGCATTAACGCAATCCGTTCAGAAAAAGAACGAAAATTATTTCGACTTTTACAGTAGAATTTCAAAGAACTTGAATAACCTTTTACAATACCTAACACTCAATACACAAGATCCAAATTATTTGCTTTACAAAAAAAAAAGATGTAGAAAAATTAGCCCTCAAAACTTTCCAAATTGGACTCTTAGAACCATATCGGTCATATTTAAGCAATTTCGAATCTTAAACTCTTGAAGAATGTATAAACAGATGCAAATTTTACGATAATAGAAAGCAAGAGTGGGAATATTGTGAATTCTTAAGGAAAACTCAGGATAATGATAAAAAACCAATTTATCGACAACAAAATAGTAGTTCAAATAGAGAGAATTTATTTGTTAATCAAAAACCTACTTTCAGTCAGCAAAACTATAATAATACCCCTACTTTCAGTCAGCAAAATTATAATAATACTCCTGCACGAATTCCTAATGAAAAAGGTTTTCCATACCCCATTAATCAACCGATCACTAATAATCCAAAATTTCCAACAAATCGACAAGTTTTCTGGACAAAACCAGGATCTAGCAACACTTAGTTGTTCTCGGCAACAGATATTATCATTGTGACAGATTTGACTCAACTTCAACTGATATTCTACGTTAATCACTATGAAATATAAAATTGAATTTCTCCCATAATTTTTCTTTCAACAAGAGGGATTATCATTACTGTGTTGTGTATCGAGAGGTATATATATATATAGATTTGAAAAATACAGTCGAAAAGATAGGGAATTCGAGAATTCGTTCAAGACTCAGTTTCAATAACTGTAGACGATTCGATTGTTGAATTAATTTAATCCATTCAGAAATGAAAAATACATTGAAAAATCAATAAAAAATAATTTTTCTTTCTGTTTCTTTTCCTTCTACAAAAATATCTATTTTTCTAAGCAATAATTCCAACATGAAATGAGTATTGGCAAATAAGGGATCACTAAGGCATCATATTTGTTATTAGACTTGAATGGGTTACAACTTGGAAATGAAGGGAAGTAGGATGCCCAGATTCAGATACTCTAGATATAGATAGGTCTATTGCTGCCATTAGAATAATGTCCGTCTCATCCTTACAAAATAGGTAAATAGGTACATTTGTCGGCATTCTTAAATCTGAACCAAGATGTTCTGTCTATTTCCGTGAAATAGACCAGAACAACAATTAAACATTGTTCAATTCGTTTGGGTTTTATTACACCTTATCTAGGTGATACTTGGTAGGAATACATATTTTGTATTTGTGGAGCTCATAAAATATAGAACCTAAAAATTTCCATATGGACATAAACCGAATTTGACCGAATATTATTATCGCATTCGTTTAGAAATGAAATATAAAATGACCGAGTCAATAGAAAAATATATAACTCAATCTTTTGCTATATGAAATATTTTTCATTTATCATTGAATCTATCAGGAAATTTTGGAATCAGTAGGATCATCTTCGTATTCTTCTGCCAGGTTTTCTAAAAACAAAGATTCAAATATTGAAAATTGAGAAATGAATACACAAAAGCATCAAATTAATTCGAGCTAAATGGATTATAACTTGAAAATAAAAATAATTAGAATGTACATAGTGGCCTTCGGCCTATTACTGTCAGCAATTACTTCATTTAACTAGGTAGGTACTTAAATAGTTACTTTTCTCGGTATTCTTAGATCAGAAACATTCCGTGAACTTTATAGGCTCTGGAGTTCGGTTTGGGTTTTATTATACTTGTCTAGGCGGTAGGAAGATTTTGTATTATTGGTAGTAATAAAACCCAAAAATTTCTGTAGCGAAATAAACTTAATTTAACCAAAAATTCACATCCCCTCCTAACGAATTCTGGCTCAATAGGACCCCATCAGTTTTTATTTCCACAGTTTGAATTTTTATTTGAATCTGCAAGTGCGCTCACAGTTCTCAGTCTCGTGTAATAGAAAAGCATCAATTTGAGTTCAGTTATATCGGAACGTTTTTCGTTATATCATCGGATTATCAATCTCCGTCTACACCCCTCCTATACCAGAGTCTTGATTCCACCCATACTGTCAATAACGTATCCTGCTGGTGTGGATACCTGGGGGGTACAGAAGGCACTTTTGGATGGCTACCCTTCCTAGAATATTTCCGTTCGTTCCCGTGTCCACCTCTACGGTTAGGGAAGCACTCTGCTGGTGTGGTGCTCATTATGAAATGAGTCAGTCCTATCTTAATTTGCTTCCCATAGATCTGAACTGCCCTGAACCGTCACACGGACGGAAAAGTTATCGAGTGGAGGGGATACCTTCTATCAGCTCATTGGACGTAGTGACGGCGGGCCAGTATATATGCCAGCGTAGCTTGAGTATTCCTCAGACTCACTCGTCTGTTCACGAATGCTTAGTGAAATGGATTACAGAGTTTTGCCCGGATGTTTCGTAAGCAGATCGGATCCCTTCAGGTCCTTACCTGCAGAAATGGTTTCAACCATTTTTAGATATCTGGATGCTGATTCACTGTTTTCCGTTTATTCGACGAGCCGAAGATTCAGAGATATCTGCCTTCATGACCCGATGCTCAGGCGTAAGCTCATTTCGAGAACGACTGAATTGCGGAAAGAAGAGCGGAGGCGATTGCTGAATCCAAAATTTGGCGTGAGTATTGTTCGGAATGATGATTTCTCTCGCTCATCATTCCGAGAAAATACCACTCATAAAAAAGTTCTTGTACAAACAAGAACACAACGAACACGTGCTTTGACAATTCCAAGTAATTGGAGTTCACGCTCCTCTGAGCAGATGGTCAAAACAAATCATCGCTTGATGAGGCTATGAATCTGCATGCACTATCAACATTATTAATATTAATTAACACTTAGTTGTTCTCGGCAACAGATATTATCATTGTGACAGATTTGACTCAACTTCAACTGATATTCTATGTTAATCACTATGAAATATAAAATTGAATTTCTCCCACAATTTTTCTTTCAACAAGAGGGATTATCATTACTGTGTTGTGTTTATCGAGAGGTATATATATTGTTACGAGACCGTTTCCCACAAGAAACACGGAATCGCATCGGAACCCGAAACCCAGGATTCCTGGAAGACGACACAAGGCGTGACCACCGATTGTGACTCTTTTCCGTTTTCATAATTTGAATAATAGTTAGTTGATGTCTAGCGTTAGATAGATTCACTTGCTTGTTCTTTGTACAAATAAAAACGATATCCTTTCTATCGAGTTGTCCTTTAATTATCATTGGTAAACCTAAAAAGAAATAAGTTCTTTTTAAAAATAGACTTTCGGATACGTTATTCATAACTGGCGCTGCCCGAACAGGATATCGCAACGGAATTTTAGTGAAAAAAAAAACTAAAATCAGTTTCCATAAGTGAATACGGACTCGTCCGGCCAGGCTGTTCGAAGAGTGTTCGAGGAACTCCCGGTGACTATCAAGTCTTTGTGCGGTATCACCAAGAAACCACATCGAACCAGCAGAGAATCAATTCTACCCACTTCACCAGAAGGAAGACCATCAACTCGATCCACTTCGATTAAGAAGAAGGAACTACACACCCTAGGATGCATATCTTGGTGATGTAAGTCCATCAATCTCTTTCCTTAAACCCAGAATCCCAAAGTTCAAATGACAGATAACGATTCTTCAGGCGTACTAGAAGTTATCGCTGAAGATTCAGAATTATTAGAATTAGGAACAAACTTTTTGAATAACCAATTAGAATTAGAAACAAATTTTTCGAACAATCAATCAATTAGAAATAGAAGATTCCAACCATATCCTTCAAGAAGAAATTTTGAGAACCTCGAAATGAATAACCAAACTTCTTCTAACCCACCTGTAGTTGACGCAATGTCAAGGCAAGACATACAATTGCTTTTGAACTCAATACCTGAATTTTCTCCAGGTCAGAATTTATCAATATTTATCAATGAAATAGACAACCTTTTTATACATCTCCAAGGAAGTTTAACTCCAGACCTTACTTACGCCTTGAATTTCACAATAAGATCAAAAATTAAAGGAGAAGCGAGAGATTTCATTTCTTTCCAAAATGCTACGGATTGGATCACTATCAGACGATCATTATTGCAAAGATACGGAGATCAACGAAATGAAGACCTATTGATTTCTGCATTAACGCAATCCGTTCAGAAAAAGAACGAAAATTATTTCGACTTTTACAGTAGAATTTCAAAGAACTTGAATAACCTTTTACAATACCTAACACTCAATACACAAGATCCAAATTATTTGCTTTACAAAAAAAAAAGATGTAGAAAAATTAGCCCTCAAAACTTTCCAAATTGGACTCTTAGAACCATATCGGTCATATTTAAGCAATTTCGAATCTTAAACTCTTGAAGAATGTATAAACAGATGAAAATTTTACGATAATAGAAAGCAAGAGTGGGAATATTGTGAATTCTTAAGGAAAACTCAGGATAATGATAAAAAACCAATTTATCGACAACAAAATAGTAGTTCAAATAGAGAGAATTTATTTGTTAATCAAAAACCTACTTTCAGTCAGCAAAACTATAATAATACCCCTACTTTCAGTCAGCAAAATTATAATAATACTCCTGCACGAATTCCTAATGAAAAAGGTTTTCCATACCCCATTAATCAACCGATCACTAATAATCCAAAATTTCCAACAAATCGACAAGTTTTCTGGACAAAACCAGGATCTAGCAACACTTAGTTGTTCTCGGCAACAGATATTATCATTGTGACAGATTTGACTCAACTTCAACTGATATTCTACGTTAATCACTATGAAATATAAAATTGAATTTCTCCCATAATTTTTCTTTCAACAAGAGGGATTATCATTACTGTGTTGTGTATCGAGAGGTATATATATATATAGATTTGAAAAATACAGTCGAAAAGATAGGGAATTCGAGAATTCGTTCAAGACTCAGTTTCAATAACTGTAGACGATTCGATTGTTGAATTAATTTAATCCATTCAGAAATGAAAAATACATTGAAAAATCAATAAAAAATAATTTTTCTTTCTGTTTCTTTTCCTTCTACGAAAATATCTATTTTTCTAAGCAATAATTACAACATGAAATGAGTATTGGCAAATAAGGGATGAATACACTAAGGAATCATATTTGTTATTTCGGACATAAACCGAATTCGACCGAATATTATTATCGCATTCGTTTAGAAATGAAATATAAAATGACCGAATCAATAGAAAAATATATAACTCAATCTTTTGCTATATGAAATATTTTTCATTTAACATTAAAGCTATCAGGAAATTTTAGAATCAGTAGGATCATCTTCGTATTCTTCTGCCAGGTTTTCTTAAAACAAAGATTCAAATATTGAAAATTGAGAAATGAATACACAAAAGCATCAAATTAATTCGAGCTAAATGGATTATAACTTGAAAATAAAAATAATAAGAATGTACATAGTGGCCTTCGGCCTATTACTGTCAGCAATTACTTCATTTAACTAGGTAGGTACTTAAATAGTTACTTTTCTCAGTATTCTCAGATCAGAAACCCAGATACTTGGTCCCCTCATACCTAATTAGTTTTTTGGACATTCCGTGAGCTTTATAGGTTCTGGAGTTCGGTTTGGGTTTTATTATACTTGTCTAGGCGGTAGGAAGATTTTGTATTATTGGTAGTAATAAAACCCAAAAATTTCTGTAGCGAAATAAACTTAATTTAACCAAATATTCACATCCCCTCCTAACCAATTCTGGCTAAATAGGACCCCATCAGTTTTTATTTCCACAGTTTGAGTTTTTATTTGAATCTGCAAGTGCGCTCACAGTTCTCAGTCTCGTGTAATAGAAAAGCATCAGTTTGAGTTTAGTTATATCAGAACGTTTTTCGTTATATCATCGGATTATCAGTCCCCGTCTACACCTCTCCTATACCAGAGTCTTGATTCCACCCATACTGTCAATAACGTATCCTGCTGGTGTGGATACCTGGGGGGTACAGAAGGCACTTTGGGGTGGCTACCCTTCCTAGAATATTTCCGTTCGCTCCCGTATCCACCTCTACGGTTAGGGAATCACTCTGCTGGTGTGGATACCCGGGGAGTCCCGAACACGCCTAAGGGTTAGCTGTCGTAATTCTGTGTCGTCGTAATTCTTTCATCCCCTAACCTGGCTGAAGTCCGGTGCCTGCCCGTTAAGTGTGCGTCATAGGTTCTAGCTGGCGTACACGTCCGTAAACCTCGTATAACGTTCGAGATTGGATCTTTTTCATTCCGTCCGTTTTTCCCCTGTAGATTTACCGATCTCGAGTCTTTCACTTCACGAATTTTATAATAGTGCCATTTGTGTTTCCTTGTACGAGTCGACAAATATAATTTGTGTACTTTAACTGGTTATCGCTAACACCCCAGACACCGAGGAATCTTGTCTTCGGCTCGTAGCTACCAGGGTAGGTTTGATATTTTCCCTTAGAGAATAGCTGGCGCTCGAGTACCCCAAGAAAAAGCCGTTACACACTTTACATCTGTAAATGTTTTCAGCAGAAAGTTATGAAAATCTTTCGAAGTAGTATTTGGTTCCAAATTTGAGACGTGCAGTGTCAACACCCTCATAAGATGCCATGACTAGTAGCGACCTCGTTTTTTCCGTCTGTTCGTTACCTTCACCCAATCATTGGTGTTATGTTTGTTTTCACTGATTTTGTATTGATATCAAAGTTAATTTTCCCCATAGTTTATCGAGAAAATTTTGTATACATTTTTCCTATCCAAATCGTACAAATTCACTTTTTTTGTTTGTTACATATATATTGATGAATTGAGGAGAATGAACATGAGAAATTGTTTTGCAGTAATCATTCGAATCCCCGAATGATTAGTGAGCATGAGAGAAGCAGAGATAATTCGATTATTATCGAAAACATAATCGTTGGAAATATTAAGAAGCATCCAATATTTGCTTCGTTCAATGCGAGTGGCATAGCAAGCTCAAATCATTATGAAATGAGTCAGTCCTTTCTTAATTTGCTTCCCATAGATCTGAACTGCCCTGAACCGTCACACGGACGGAAAAGTTATCGAGTGGAGGGGATACCTTCTATCAGCTCATTGGAAGTAGTGACGGCGGGCCAGTATATATGCCAGCGTAGCTTGAGTATTCTTCAGACTCACTCGTCTGTTCACGAATGCTTAGTGAAATGGATTACAGAGTTTTGCTCGGATGTTTCGTAAGCAGATCGGATCCCTTCAGGTCCTTACCTGCAGAAATGGTTTCAACCATTTTTAGATATCTGGATGCTGATTCACTGTTATCCGTTTATTCGACGAGCCGAAGATTCAGAGATATCTGCCTTCATGACCCGATGCTCAGGCGTAAGCTCATTTCGAGAACGACTGAATTGCGGAAAGAAGAGCGGAGGCGATTGCTGAATCCAAAATTTGGCGTGAGTATTGTTCGGAATGATGATTTCTCTCGCTCATCATTCCGAGAAAATACCACTCATAAAAAAGTTCTTGTAAAAACAAGAACACAACGAACGCGTGCTTTGACAATTCCAAGTAATTGGAGTTTACGCTTCTCTGAGCAGAAGGTCAAAACAAATCATCGCTTGATGAGGCTATGAATCTGCATGCACTATCTACATTATTAATATTAATTAACACTTAGTTGTTCTCGGCAACAGATATTATAATTGTGACAGATTTGACTCAACTTCAACTGATATTCTACGTTAATCACTATAAAATATAAAATTGAATTTCTCCCACGATTTTTCTTTCAACAAGAGGGATTATCATTACTGTGTTGTGTTTATCGAGAGGTATATATATAGATTTGAAAAATACAGTCGAAAAGATAGGGAATTCAAGAATTCGTTCAAGACTCAGTTTCAATAACTCTAGACGATTCGATTGTTGAATTAATTTAATCCATTCAGAAATGAAAAATACATTGAAAAATCAATAAGAAATAATTTTTCTTTTTCTTTCTTTTCCTTCTACAAAAATATCTATTTTTCTAAGCAATAATTCCAACATGAAATGAGTATTGGCAAATAAGGGATGAATACACAAAGGCATCATATTTGTTATTAGACTTGAATGGGTTACAACTTGGAAATGAAGGGAAGTAGGATGCCCAGATTCAGATACTCTAGATATAGATAGGTTTATTGCTGTCATTATAATAATGTCCGTCTCATCCTTACAAAATAGGTAAATAGGTTAATTTGTCGGCATTCTCAAATCTGAACCAAGATGTTCTGTCCATTTCCGTGAAATAGACCAGAACAACAATTAAACATTGTTCAATTCGTTTGGGTTTAATTACACCTTATCTAGGTGATACTTGGAAAGGAATACATATTTTGTATTTGTGGAGCTCATAAAATAAAGAACCTAAAAATTCCCATATGGACATAAACCGAATTTGACCGAATATTATTATCGCATTCGTTTAGAAATGAAATATAAAATGACCGAGTCAATAGAAAAATATATAACTCAATCTTTTGCTATATGAAATATTTTTCATTCATCATTAAAGCTATCAGGAAATTTTAGAATCAGTAGGATCATCTTCGTATTTTTCTGCCAGGTTTTCTGAAAACAAAGATTCAAATATTGAAAATTGAGAAATGAATACACAAAAGCATCAAATTAATTCGAGCTAAATGGATTATAACTTGAAAATAAAAATAATTAGAATGTACATAGTGGCCTTCGGCCTATTACTGTCAGCAATTACTTCATTTAACTAGGTAGGTACTTAAATAGTTACTTTTCTCGGTATTCTTAGATCAGAAACCCAGATACTTGGTCCCCTCATACCTAATTAGTTTTTTGGACATTCCGTGAGCTTTATAGGTTCTGGAGTTCGGTTTGGGTTTTATTATACTTGTCTAGGCGGTAGGAAGATTTTGTATTATTGGTAGTAATAAAACCCAAAAATTTCTGTAGCGAAATAAACTTAATTTAACCAAAAATTCACATCCCCTCCTAACGAATTCTGGCTAAATAGGACCCCATCAGTTTTTATTTCCACAGTTTGAATTTTTATTTGAATCTGCAAGTACGATCACAGTTCTCAGTCTCGTGTAATAGAAATGCATCAGTTTGAGTTTAGTTATATCCGGAGGTTTTTTTAATATCATCGGGTTATCATTTTCCGTCTACACCCCTCTTATACCAGAGTCTTGATTCCACCCATACTGTCAATAACGTATCCTGCTGGTGTGGATACCTGGGGGGTACAGAAGGCACTTTGGGGTGGCTACCCTTCCTAGAATATTTCCGTTCGTTCCCGTGTCCACCTCTACGGTTAGGGAAGCACTCTGCTGGTGTGGTGCTCATTATGAAATGAGTCAGTCCTATCCTAATTTGCTTCCCATAGATCTGAACTGCCCTGAACCGACACACGGACGGAAAAGTTATAGAGTGGAGGGGATACCTTCTATCAGCTCATTGGACGTAGTGACGGCGGGCCAGTATATATGCCAGCTTAGCTTGAGTATTCCTCAGACTAACTCGTCTGTTCACGAATGCTTAGTGAAATGGATTACAGAGTTTTGCCCGGATGTTTCGTAAGCAGATCGGATCCCTTCAGGTCCTTACCTGCAGAAATGGTTTCAACCATTTTTAGATATCTGGATGCCGATTCACTGTTATCCGTTTATTCGACGATCCGAAGATTCAGAGATATCTGCCTTCATGACCCGATGCTCAGGCGTAAGCTCATTTCGAGAACGACTGAATTGCGGAAAGAAGAGCGGAGGCGATTGCTGAATCCAAAATTTGGCGTGAGTATTGTTCGGAATGATGATTTCTCTCGCTCATCATTCCGAGAAAATACCACTCATAAAAGAGTTCTTGTACAAACAAGAACACAACGAACGCGTGCTTTGACAATTCCAAGTAATTAGAGTTTACGCTCCTCTGAGTAGAAGGTCAAAACAAATCATCGCTTGATGAGGCTATGAATCTGCATGCACTATCAACATTATTAATATTAATTGACACTTAGTTGTTCTCCGCAACAGAAATCATCATTGTGACAGATTTGACTCAACTTCAACTGATAATCTACGTTAATCACTATGAAATATAAAATTGAATTTCTCCCACAATTTTTCTTTCAACAAGAGGAATTAACATTACTGTGTTGTGTTTTCCGAAAGGTATATATTTAGATTAAAAAAATACAGTCGAAAAGATAGGGAATTCAAGAATTCGTTCAAGACTCAGTTTCAATTTGTAGACGATTCGATTGTTGAATTGATTGAATACATTCAGAAATGAAAAATACATTGAAAAATCAATAAAAAATAATTTTTCTTTCTGTTTCTTTTCCTTCTACAAAAATATCTATTTTTCTAAGCAATAATTCCAACATGAAATGAGTATTGGCAAATAAGGGATCACTAAGGCATCATATTTGTTATTAGACTTGAATGGGTTACAACTTGGAAATGAAGGGAAGTAGGATGCCCAGATTCAGATACTCTTGATATAGATAGGTTTATTGCTGCCATTAGAATAATGTTCGTCTCATCCTTACGAAATAGGTAAATAGGTACATTTGTCGGCATTCTTAAATCTGAACCAAGATGTTCTGTCTATTTCTGTGAAATAGACCAGAACAACAATTAAACATTGTTCAATTCGTTTGGGTTTTATTACACCTTATCTAGGTGATACTTGGTAGGAATACATATTTTGTATTTGTGGAGCTCATAAAATATAGGACCTAAAAATGGACATAAACCGAATTTGACCGAATATTATTATCGCATTCGTTTAAAATTGAAATATAAAATGTCCGAGTCAATGAAAAAATATATAACTCAATCTTTTGCTATATGAAATATTTTTCATTTATCATTAAATCTATCAGGAAATTTTAGAATCAGTAGGATCATCTTCGTATTCTTCTGCCAGGTTTTCTTAAAACAAAGATTCAAATATTGAAAATTGAGAAATGAATACACAAAAGCATCGAATTAATTCGAGCTAAATGGATTATAACTTGAAAATAAAAATAATTAGAATGTACATAGTGGCCTTCGGCCTATTACTGTCAGCAATTACTTCATTTAACTAGGGGTGTAAGGGGGAAGGATGCGTTTTATAGCCTCTCCTCTCAAATGCCAACCTCACCTACTCGCGGTGCACCCTGTTCTTGCGAACGAGGCTCTGGCGACCGAACATGAGCGGTATAACTCTGTTTTCCACAATAACGTAGCCTAAACATTGGCTTGAGCAGGAAATGGCTCTCTGCGTTGCTCAAGTTACGTCTCAGACCTTGTCGTCTCAGGATACCTGTGCCACAAGATAATCTAGTCGTAGCCGCAACCAAAGTTGCACTGACAGCGTTACCAGTGCAGCTTTTGAACACCTTCTAACGCAGCTCCTACAAAAAGATGGATCAGTCGAACAGGACAAAATTCGTATCCGGAGGTAAAATACCCTCCCATTCGGATCTCCGGGGGAGGGTGCCTGAGCGAGTGAATCATCGAACAAACACCAATGAAAAGCACATAGCTTTTGCAGCATGGAACGTCAGAACCTTGCTAGACAACCCCAAGGCCGACCGACCAGAGAGGCGTACTGCCCTAATCGATAAGGAACTGCAACGAACATCCATTGCAATAGTTGCTTTAAGCGAAACACGCTTTTCGGACGAAGGTAGCTTGGTAGAACAAGCGTATACTTTTTTCTGGAAAGGCTTGCCGGAAGGCGAAATCAGACAACATGGCGTAGGCTTTGCCATTAGAAACGACCTGGCCGCCAAACTTACCGAAAATCCAGTTGGTATCTCAGAACGTTTAATGACCCTACGTTTTCCTGCAGCGAATAACACGTTTGTGAACATCATTGCAGAATACGCACCCACTTTGAACTCCTCTGACAACTTAAAGGACACTTTTTACGAAACACTCGTTGCTACATTAAGTAAAATCCCAAAACGGGAACGAATTATTCTCCTTGGAGACTTCAACGCTAGAGTGAGCAGAGGTCAAGACTCAGAACTATGGCCGGGAATAATAGGGAAACACGGCACAGACAGCATCAATTCGAATGGAGAACGTCTGCTGGCTCTTTGTGCAGAACACAATCTGTGTATAACGAACACCTATTTTATTACGAGACCCAATTCAAGGGGACCTGGCGCCACCCGCGCTCAGGGCATTGGCATACCCTCGACTATGTGATCGTGAGAAGGAAAGATCTGAAAGAGGTGTTGGTCACTAAACCCAGAGCAGATCTGGAGTGCTGGACTGATCATAGGCTGGTAATCTCGAGAATGAAAATCTCAATGCGCCCAAAATACCAACGCAAGCCGAAGTATCTAAGAGAGCGCCTTCAAATATCCAAACTACAAAACCCTTCTACAAAAGACAGATTCACAGCTGCCGTCAAAGATAGCCTAACACCATCGGATTATAACGACGACATTGAGACTCATTGGCTCCGTTTCAAGTCATCCCTTACAAATACAGCGAAAGAAATACTGGGCACAGAACGCTCCCGAAAATCCCCAGACTGGTTTGCCGACAGCGAAACTCATATCGCACCCCTTTTGGACGCAAAATACAAAGCGATGAAAACCGCAATTAACAGGCCTGGCGATGTTGCAGCCCAAATAGGTTTCATAAACATAAAACGCGAGGTCCGTCAAGAAATAAGAAAAATCAAGGACAGCTGGTGGAAAGAAAAAGCTAGGGAAATACAAGCTTACGCCGATAACCATAACTACAGGCGTTTTTTCGAAGCTATTAAAACTGTTTACGGTCCAAGCAGAAAAGCTAGCTTTCCTATAAGAGATGCTCATGGAGCTATTCTAACTGATGATAGAAAAATTCTCGAAAGATGGAAGGAGCATTACTCACAGGTCTTGAATCAAAATAACGACTCGGATTTATCCATTTTAGACCTGCTTCCCGCGTATAGTCCGATGACATCGCTTGATGACGAAATTTCAATGTCGGAAATCATAAGCGCGATTAAAAATATGAAAAATGATAAGTCACCTGGTCTAGACGGCATTCCGGCGGAGATATTCAAAGCCTTGGATGAGGACATTGTCAATAGTCTCCTAATACTATTCCGCAAGATCTGGGAACAGGGAGATGTGCCACAAGACTTCAGAGACGCTTTAGTTATCAACCTCTATAAGAACAAAGGCGATACGTCGAATTGCAACAATTACAGGGGCATATCGTTGCTTAATGTGGCCGGTAAAATTCTCTCGAAGATTATGGCTAATCGTCTGGTTCCACTCTTAGAGAAGCTTTTACCTGAATCCCAGTGCGGCTTTCGACCAAATCGAGGTACGGTGGACCTAATTTTTACACTGCGACAGCTACAAGAAAAGGCCCGTGAACAACAATCAAGGATTTATACAGCCTTCATCGATTTAAGCAAGGCATTCGACTCGGTGAATCGGAGAGCGCTCTGGAAAATCATGGCACGTCTAGGAGTACCCGAAAAATTCCTAGCAGTGTGTAAAAGCCTTCATACCAACAACACCGCTAGAATACAGCATAATGGCTCTACAACCGACCATTTCTCAACCAACTCTGGAATAAAACAAGGCTGCGTATTAGCGCCTTTACTGTTCAATATTTTCGCCATAGCTGTATCGATAATTGCTGACATGAGCATGCCCGTAAGAGGTGTTGGGATAAGATTCAGATTTGATGGAGGCCTGTTTAACCTGGAGCGCCTCAGAGCAAACACCCGTACCAAGTTTATCACGGAACTTCAATATGCAGACGACTGTTCACTCATCGCTAGCAGCTCAGAGGATCTACAGATAATGATGGACACTTATAAACATATATACGAAGCTTTAGGCCTTAGACTCAATATTGACAAGACCAAAATCCTGGTAAGTCCGCCAGAAAGCCTTCAAACAGATATCAGCCTGGACAATGAAACTCTAGAACAGGTCGAGCAGTTCAAATACTGGAAGCTTCATAAATACTAGGGCTAACCTTGACACGGAAATACACAACCGTATCAATTCGGCATCACGGGCATTCTGGAAGCTGAAGGACAGAGTGTTCCAGGATCACGACCTCAATCTGAAGACCAAGACAGCTGTTTACAGAGCAGTGGTCCTCCCAACGCTTCTTTACGGAAGCGACAGCTGGACTCCCTACAGGCGACATATTAAACAGCTTGAACAGACGCAGCAACGTCATCTAAGACAGATAATGCACATCAGATGGTTCCACAAAGTTTCGAATGCAGAAGTCTTGCAGCGCGCGAGTTGTACAACAATTGAGACTCAAGTAACGAGGGCCCGACTCAGATGGAGCGGCCACATTCTGAGGATGCAAGACACAAGACTCCCCAAAATAGCTCTATACGGCGAACTCACTGAGGGAGCCCGGAAACCAGGAGGCCAGTATAAGCGGTTTAAGGATACACTACATCAATCCCTAAAATCAGTTAATGCTAATTATAACTGGGAACAACTAGCGTTAGACAGGTCACAGTGGAGGTCTTTGGTCCACAGTTATAATGGGGAATCGAGAAGGATACAGCGGCGGCCAGATCTGGTTGGAGACTATCCATGCCCTGAGTGTGGAAGGATCTGCAGGTCACGGTTGGGTCTCTTTAGTCACAGGAGGGCACACAGTCGCAACTAGCACTAAGAAGTTACAAGTCTGTTCGAATTTTTTTTTTTTTTTTCCTTCTTCTTTTTGTAGATTTATTCCCGGTAACGGGATATAGCAATGAATGAATGAATCATTTAACTAGGTAGGTACTTAAATAGTTACTTTTCTCGGTATTCTTGGATCAGAAACCCAGATACTTGGTCCCCTCATACCTAATTAGTTTTTTCGACATTCCGTGAGCTTTATAGGTTCTGGAGTTCGGTTTGGGTTTCATTATACTTGTCTAGGCGATAGGAAGATTTTGTATTATTGGTAGTAATAAAACCCAAAAATTTCTGTAGCGAAATAAACTTAATTTAACCAAAAATTCACATCCCTTCTAACGAATTCTGGCTAAATAGGACCCCATCAGTTTTTATTTCCACAGTTTGAATTATTATTTGAATCTGCAAGTGCGCTCACAGTTCTCAGTCTCGTGTAATAGAAAAGCATCAGTTTGAGTTTAGTTATATCGGAACGTTTTTCGTTATATCATCGGATTATCAGTCTCCGTCTACACCCCTCCTATACCAGAGTCCTGATTCCACCCATACTGTCAATAACGTATCCTGCTGGTGTGGATACCTGGGGGGTACAGAAGGCACTTTGGGCTGGCTACCCTTCCTAGAATATTTCCGTTCGTTCCCGTGTCCACCTCTACGGTTAGGGAAGCACTCTGCTGGTGTGGATAACCGGGGAGTCCCGAACACGCCTAAGGGTTAGCTGTCGTAATTTGTGTCGTCGTACTTCTTTCATCCCCTAACCTGGCTGAAGTCCGGTGCCTGCCCGTTAAGTGTGCGTCTTAGGTTCTAGCTGGCGTACACGTCCGTAAACCTCGTATAACGTTCGAGATTGGATCTTGTTTCATTCCGTCCGTTTTTCCCCTGTAGATTTACCGATCTCGAGTCTTTCACTTCACGAATTTTATAATAGTGCCATTTGTGTTTCCTTGTACGAGTCGACAAATATAATTTGTGTACTTTCACTGGTTATCACTAACACCCCAGACACCGAGGAATCTTGTCTTCGGCTCGTAGCTACCAGGGTAGGTTTGCTATTTTCCCTTAGAGAATAGCTGGCGCTCGAGTACCCCGAGAAAAAGCCGTTACACACATCTGTGAATGTTTTCAGCGGAAAGTTATGCAAATCTTCCGAAGTAGTATTTGGTTTCAAATTTGAGACGGGCAGTGTCAACACCCTCATAAGATGCCATGACTAGTAGCGACCTCGTTTTTTCCGTCTGTTCGTAACCTTCACCCAATCATTGGTGTTATGTTTGTTTTCACTGATTTTGTATTGATATCAAAGTTACTTTTCCCCATAGTTTATCGAGAAAATTTTGTATACATTTTTCCTATCCATATCGTACAAATTCACTTTTTTTGTGTGTTACATATACCTATTGATGAATTGAGGAGAATGAACATGAGAAATTATTTTGCAGTAATCATTTGAATCCCCAAATGATCAGTGAGCATGAGAGAAGCAGAGATAATTCGATTATTATCGGAAACATAATCGTTGGAAATATTAAGAAGCATCCAATATTTGCTTCGTTCAATGCGAGTGGCATAGCAAGCTCAAATCATTATGAAATGAGTCAGTCCTATCTTAATTTGCTTCCCATAGATCTGAACTGCCCTGAACCGTCACACGGGCGGAAAAGTTATCGAGTGGAGGGGATACCTTCTATCAGCTCATTGGACGTAGTGACGGCGGGCCAGTATATATGCCAGCGTAGCTTGAGTATTCCTCAGACTCACTCGTCTGTTCACGAATGCTTAGTGAAATGGATTAAAGAGTTTTGCCCGGATGTTTCGTAAGCAGATCGGATCCCTTCAGGTCCTTACCTGCAGAAATGGTTTCAACCATTTTTAGATATCTGGATGATGATTCACTGTTATCCGTTTATTCGACGAGCCGAAGATTCAGAGATATCTGCCTTCATGACCCGATGCTCAGGCGTAAGCTCATTTCGAGAACGACTGAATTGCGGAAAGAAGAGCGGAATGATGATTTCTCTCGCTCATCATTCCGAGAAAATACCACTCATAAAAAAGTTCTTGTACAAACAAGAACACAACGAACGCGTGCTTTGACAATTCCAAGTAATTGGAGTTTACGTTCCTCTGAGCAGATGGTCAAAACAAATCATCGCTTGATGAGGCTATGAATCTGCATGCACTATCAACATTATTAATATTAATTAACACTTAGTTGTTCTCGGCAACAGATATTATCATTGTGACAGATTTGACTCAACTTCAACTGATATTCTACGTTAATCACTATGAAATATAAAATTGAATTTCTCCCACAATTTTTCTTTCAACAAGAGGGATTATCATTACTGTGTTGTGTTTTCCGAAAGGTATATATAAAGATTAAAAAAATACAGTCGAAAAGATAGGGAATTCAAGAATTCGTTCAAGACTCAGTTTCAATTTGTAGACGATTCGATTGTTGAATTGATTGAATCCATTCAGAAATGAAAAATACATTGAAAAATCAATAAAAAATAATTTTATGTTCTGTTTCTTTTCTTTCTACAAAAATATTTTTTTTTCTAAGCAAAAATTTCAAAATGAAATTTTTCTATTTTTCTAAGCAATAATTCCAACATGAAATGAGTATTGGCAAATAAGGGATCACTAAGGCATCATATTTGTTATTAGACTTGAATGGGTTACAACTTGGAAATGAAGGGAAGTAGGATGCCCAGATTCAGATACTCTAGATATAGATAGGTTTATTGCTGCCATTAGAATAATGTCCGTCTCATCCTTACAAAATAGGTAAATAGGTACATTTGTCGGCATTCTTAAATCTGAACCAAGATCTTCTGTCTATTTCCGTGAAATAGACCAGAACAACAATTAAACATTGTTCAATTCGTTTGGGTTTCATTACACCTTATCTAGGTGATACTTGGTAGGAATACATATTTTGTATTTGTGGAGCTCATAAAATATAGAACCTAAAAATTTCCATATGGACATAAACCGAATTTGACCGAATATTATTATCGCATTCGTTTAGAAATGAAATATAAAATGACCGAGTCAATAGAAAAATATATAACTCAATCTTTTGCTTTATGAAATATTTTTCATTTATCATTAAATCTATCAGGAAATGTTAGAATCAGTAGGATCATCTTCGTATTCTTCTGCCAGGTTTTCTAAAAACAAAGATTCAAATATTGAAAATTGAGAAATGAATACACAAAAGCATCGAATTAATTCGAGCTAAATGGATTATAACTTGAAAATAAAAATAATTAGAATGTACATAGTGGCCTTCGGCCTATTACTGTCAGCAATTACTTCATTTAACTAGGTAGGTACTTAAATAGTTACTTTTCTCGGTATTCTTAGATCAGAAACCCAGATACTTGGTCCCCTCATACCTAATTAGTTTTTTGGACATTCCGTGAGCTTTATAGGTTCTGGAGTTCGGTTTGGGTTTTATTATACTTGTCTAGGCGATAGGAAGATTTTGTATTATTGGTAGTAATAAAACCCAAAAATTTCTGTAGCGAAATAAACTTAATTTAACCAAAAATTCACATCCCTTCTAACGAATTCTGGCTAAATAGGACCCCATCAGTTTTTATTTCCACAGTTTGAATTTTTATTTGAATCTGCAAGTGCGCTCACAGTTCTCAGTCTCGTGTAATAGAAAAGCATCAGTTTGAGTTTAGTTATATCGGAACGTTTTTCGTTATATCATCGGATTATCAGTCTCCGTCTACACCCCTCCTATACCAGAGTCCTGATTCCACCCATACTGTCAATAACGTATCCTGCTGGTGTGGATACCTGGGGGGGTACAGAAGGCACTTTGGGCTGGCTACCCTTCCTAGAATATTTCCGTTCGTTCCCGTGTCCACCTCTACGGTTAGGGAAGCACTCTGCTGGTGTGGATAACCGGGGAGTCCCGAACACGCCTAAGGGTTAGCTGTCGTAATTCTGTGTCGTCGTACTTCTTTCATCCCCTAACCTGGCTGAAGTCCGGTGCCTGCCCGTTAAGTGTGCGTCTTAGGTTCTAGCTGGCGTACACGTCCGTAAACCTCGTATAACGTTCGAGATTGGATCTTGTTTAATTCCGTCCGTTTTTCCCCTGTAGATTTACCGATCTCGAGTCTTTCACTTCACGAATTTTATAATAGTGCCATTTGTGTTTCCTTGTACGAGTCGACAAATATAATTTGTGTACTTTCACTGGTTATCGCTAACACCCCAGACACCGAGGAATCTTGTCTTCGGCTCGTAGCTACCAGGGTAGGTTTGCTATTTTCCCTTAGAGAATAGCTGGCGCTCGAGTACCCCGAGAAAAAGCCGTTACACACATCTGTGAATGTTTTCAGCGGAAAGTTATGCAAATCTTCCGAAGTAGTATTTGGTTTCAAATTTGAGACGTGCAGTGTCAACACCCTCATAAGATGCCATGACTAGTAGCGACCTCGTTTTTTCCGTCTGTTGTAACCAATTAAGTGTTTTTCCTCTCTTCAGAGATCTGTTAGTTACTAGCTTCAGTCGGAGAGGTGGTCGGGGTTAATAGGTTGTAGCTAGCCCGGAACCTATTTTCAAAATAGAAATCAATTTTGAAGGCTTTGGTTCCCACACAAAAACAAATTTATCCACTTTCAGAGATTTATTAATAAGATCGACTAAATTGCTCCACTTAGAATAAAAAGTTAAGAGTGAAATATTGAAAAATAGCTGCTTACAATTGGATTTCAACAATGAAAATTATTATGAATAGCTTCGAAGCGCAATGTCTCAAATGCAAAATGAAATAGAGCATACGAAATTATATAAATTGGATATCGAATGAAATAACAAAATATATAACAGAATACTTCCATTAGCAATTAAAATCCAGGTGAAGTGCTCCTATGCAGGAAGAACCATCTGATTTGGTACGATACAGCACCATATAAGGATTTCCAGATTCTGATCACCACAGTTTTCAGGTGTGATTGATTCTTCGAAGTTGGATGTTGGTCAACGAAGTTCAACTTGGAAATATAAATCGAAAATCTGGGCTTCACCCAAAAACTGTAAAATTAATTTCTTTCAGAGACCGTTCAGTAGAACATACTATTGTCCTTGCCGTCCATGTTTCGCATAAAAAGTTGTGTACTCAAGTATAAAAAATTACATATGTGAATCGACAGCCATTTTTCAAAAATAAAATAATAATAATCTAGCAAATAAAATTGGAACTGATTTTAACCGTTACATTGCATTATGAATATGGAATGAAAAATTTTTAATGAGTGAATTGAATTGAAGGGAACACTTTAGTGAAGATTTATTTTATATGGCGTGAGATTTTGAATATGAAAATGATCTGAATAATGAAATCTATAAAAAAATTAATTTTGAAGCGAATGAAAATGAACCTGAACGGCAAGGATGAATCGAATTTCGTTTGAAAAAAAAAAATCTTTGTTGGGCAGAGGAGATTGTAAAAACAAACAAAAAATATATATATTTTAAAATATAAAGGCATCTTACCTCAATTTTTAATTGAGTTTCACTAAACCAATAGAAACTATGAAATACTAACTAAATCTCAAAATTTAATACCAAAAAATATCTATATCAAGAACTCAACTCTGATGACTTATTTCATTCACCAGACAAAGCAGAAAAGAAAGAATAAAATCTTCGAATAACCGATTAATATCTTATCAGATTGAAAACATGCGCCCATCTGCAAATCTGAATTCTTCGATACACGTACAAATGCAGTGGCGGTACAACAAATATGTAATGAATAAATTTGAATTTCAAAAAGAAAAAATTGTAACGATCGTATCGTTACACTGTTCGTAACCTTCACCCAATCATTGGTGTTATGTTTGTTTTCACTGATTTTGTATTGATATCAAAGTTACTTTTCCCCATAGTTTATCGAGAAAATTTTGTATACATTTTTCCTATCCAATCGTACAAATTCACTTTCTTTGTGTGTTACATATACCTATTAATGAATTGAGGAGAATGAACATGAGAAATTATTTTGCAGTAATCATTTGAATCCCCAAATGATCAGTGAGCATGAGAGAAGCAGAGATAATTCGATTATTATCGGAAACATAATCGTTGGAAATATTAAGAAGCATCCAATATTTGCTTCGTTCAATGCGAGTGGCATAGCAAGCTCAAATCATTATGAAATGAGTCAGTCCTATCTTAATTTGCTTCCCATAGATCTGAACTGCCCTGAACCGTCACACGGGCGGAAAAGTTATCGAGTGGAGGGGATACCTTCTATCAGCTCATTGGACGTAGTGACGGCGGGCCAGTATATATGCCAGCGTAGCTTGAGTATTCCTCAGACTCACTCGTCTGTTCACGAATGCTTAGTGAAATGGATTAAAGAGTTTTGCCCGGATGTTTCGTAAGCAGATCGGATCCCTTCAGGTCCTTACCTGCAGAAATGGTTTCAACCATTTTTAGATATCTGGATGATGATTCACTGTTATCCGTTTATTCGACGAGCCGAAGATTCAGAGATATCTGCCTTCATGACCCGATGCTCAGGCGTAAGCTCATTCCGAGAACGACTGAATTGCGGAAAGAAGAGCGGAGGCGATTGCTGAATCCAAAATTTGGCGTGAGTATTGTTCGGAATGATGATTTCTCTCGCTCATCATTCCGAGAAAATACCACTCATAAAAAAGTTCTTGTACAAACAAGAACACAACGAACGCGTGCTTTGACAATTCCAAGTAATTGGAGTTTACGTTCCTCTGAGCAGATGGTCAAAACAAATCATCGCTTGATGAGGCTATGAATCTGCATGCACTATCAACATTATTAATATTAATTAACACTTAGTTGTTCTCGGCAACAGATATTATCATTGTGACAGATTTGACTCAACTTCAACTGATATTCTACGTTTATCACTATGAAATATAAAATTGAATTTCTCCCATAATTTTTCTTTCAACAAGAGGGATTATCATTACTGTGTTGTGTTTTCCGAAAGGTATATATAAAGATTAAAAAAATACAGTCGAAAATATAGGAAATTCAAGAATTCGTTCAAGACTCAGTTTCAATTTGTAGACGATTCGATTGTTGAATTGATTGAATCCATTCAGAAATGAAAAATACATTGAAAAATCAATAAAAAATAATTTTTTTTTCTGTTTCTTTTCTTTCTACAAAAATATCTATTTTTCTAAGCAATAATTCCAACATGAAATGAGTATTGGCAAATAAGGGATCACTAAGGCATCATATTTGTTATTAGACTTGAATGGGTTACAACTTGGAAATGAAGGGAAGTAGGATGCCCAGATTCAGATACTCTAGATATAGTTAGGTTTATTGCTGCCATTAGAATAATGTCCGTCTCATCCTTACAAAATAGGTTAATAGGTACATTTGTCGGCATTCTTAAATCTGAACCAAGATCTTCTGTCTATTTCCGTGAAATAGACCAGACAACAATTAAACATTGTTCAATTCGTTTGGGTTTTATTACACCTTATCTAGGTGATACTTGGTTGGAATACATATTTTGTATTTGTGGAGCTCATAAAATATAGAACCTAAAAATTTCCATATGGACATAAACCGAATTTGACCGAATATTATTATCGCATTCGTTTAGAAATGAAATATAAAATGACCGAGTCAATAGAAAAATATATAACTCAATCTTTTGCTATATGAAATATTTTTCATTTATCATTAAATCTATCAGGAAATTTTAGAATCAGTAGGATCATCTTCGTATTCTTCTGCCAGGTTTTCTAAAAACAAAGATTCAAATATTGAAAATTGAGAAATGAATACACAAAAGCATCAAATTAATTCGAGCTGAATGGATTATAACTTGAAAATAAAAATAATTAGAATGTACATAGTGGCCTTCGGCCTATTACTGTCAGCAATTACTTCATTTAACTAGGTAGGTACTTAAATAGTTACTTTTCTCGGTATTCTTAGATCAGAAACATTCCGTGAGCTTTATAGTTTCTGGAGTTCGGTTTGGGTTTTATTATACTTGTCTAGGCGGTAGGAAGATTTTGTATTATTGGTAGTAATAAAACCCAAAAATTTCTGTAGCGAAATAAACTTAATTTAACCAAAAATTCACATCCCCTCCTAACGAATTCTGGCTTAATAGGACCCCATCAGTTTTTATTTCCACAGTTTGAATTTTTATTTGAATCTGCAAGTGCGCTCACAGTTCTCAGTCTCGTGTAATAGAAAAGCATCAGTTTGAGTTCAGTTATATCGGAACGTTTTTCGTTATATCATCGGATTATCAATCTCCGTCTACACCTTTCCTATACCAGAGTCTTGATTCCACCCATACTGTCAATAACGTATCCTGCTGGTGTGGATACCTGGGGGGTACAGAAGGCACTTTTGGGTGGCTACCCTTCCTAGAATATTTCCGTTCGTTCCCGTGTCCACCTCTACGGTTAGGGAAGCACCCTGCTGGTGTGGCGCTCATTATGAAATGAGTCAGTCCTATCTTAATTTGCTTCCCATAGATCTGAACTGCCCTGAACCGTCACACGGACGGAAAAGTTATCGAGTGGAGGGGATACCTTCTATCAGCTCATTGGACGTAGTGACGGCGGGCCAGTATATATGCCAGCGTAGCTTGAGTATTCCTCAGACTCACTCGTCTGTTCAGGAATGCTTAGTGAAATGGATTACAGAGTTTTGCCCGGATGTTTCGTAAGCAGATCGGATCCCTTCAGGTCCTTACCTGCAGAAATGGTTTCAACCATTTTTAGATATCTGGATGCTGATTCACTGTTATCCGTTTATTCGACGAGCCGAAGATTCAGAGATATCTGCCTTCATGACCCGATGCTCAGGCGTAAGCTCATTTCGAGAACGACTGAATTGCGGAAAGAAGAGCGGAGGCGATTGCTGAATCCAAAATTTGGCGTGAGTATTGTTCGGAATGATGATTTCTCTCGCTCATCATTCCGAGAAAATACCACTCATAAAAAAGTTCTTGTACAAACAAGAACACAACGAACGCGTGCTTTGACAATTCCAAGTAATTGGAGTTTACGCTCCTCTGAGCAGAAGGTCAAAACAAATCATCGCTTGATGAGGCTATGAATCTGCATGCACTATGAACATTATTAATATTAATTGACACTTAGTTGTTCTCGGCAACAGATATTATCATTGTGACAGATTTGACTCAACTTCAACTGATATTCTACGTTAATCACTATGAAATATAAAATTGAATTTCTCCCACAATTTTTCTTTCAACAAGAGGGATTATCATTACTGTGTTGTGTTTTCCGAAAGGTATATATATATAGATTAAAAAAATACAGTCGAAAAGATAGGGAATTCAAGAATTTGTTCAAGACTCAGTTTCAATTTGTAGACGATTCGATTGTTGAATTGATTGAATCCATTCAGAAATGAAAAATACATTGAAAAATCAATAAAAAATAATTTTTCTTTCTGTTTCTTTTCCTTCTACAAAAATATCTATTTTTCTAAGCAATAATTCCAACATGAAATGAGTATTGGCAAATAAGGGATCACTAAGGCATCATATTTGTTATTAGACTTGAATGGGTTACAACTTGGAAATGAAGGGAAGTAGGATGCCCAGATTCAGATACTCTAGATATAGATAGGTTTATTGCTGCCATTAGAATAATGTCCGTCTCATCCTTACAAAATAGGTAAATAGGTACATTTGTCGGCATTCTTAAATCTGAACCAAGATGTTCTGTCTATTTCCGTGAAATGGACCAGAACAACAATTAAACATTGTTCAATTCGTTTGGGTTTTATTACACCTTATCTAGGAGATACTTGGTAGGAATACATATTTTGTATTTGTGGAGCTCATAAAATATAGAACCTAAAAATTTCCATATGGACATAAACCGAATTTGACCGAATATTATTATCGCATTCGTTTAGAAATGAAATATAAAATGACTGAGTCAATAGAAAAATATATAACTCAATCTTTTGCTATATGAAATATTTTTCATTTATCATTGAATCTATCAGGAAATTTTGGAATCAGTAGGATCATCTTCGTATTCTTCTGCCAGGTTTTCTAAAAACAAAGATTCAAATATTGAAAATTGAGAAATGAATACAAAAAAGCATCAAATTAATTCGAGCTAAATGGATTATAACTTGAAAATAAAAATAATTAGAATGTACATAGTGGCCTTCGGCCTATTACTGTCAGCAATTACTTCATTTAACTAGGTAGGTACTTAAATAGTTACTTTTCTCGGTATTCTTAGATCAGAAACATTCCGTGAGCTTTATAGGTTCTGGAGTTCGGTTTGGGTTTTATTATACTTGTCTAGGCGGTAGGAAGATTTTGTATTATTGGTAGTAATAAAACCCAAAAATTTCTGTAGCGAAATAAACTTAATTCAACCAAAAATTCACATCCCCTCCTAACGAATTCTGGCTCAATAGGACCCCATCAGTTTTTATTTCCACAGTTTGAATTTTTATTTGAATCTGCAAGTGCGCTCACAGTTCTCAGTCTCGTGTAATAGAAAAGCATCAATTTGAGTTCAGTTATATCGGAACGTTTTTCGTTATATCATCGGATTATCAATCTCCGTCTACACCCCTCCTATACCAGAGTCTTGATTCCACCCATACTGTCAATAACGTATCCTGCTGGTGTGGATACCTGGGGGGTACAGAAGGCACTTTTGGATGGCTACCCTTCCTAGAATATTTCCGTTCGTTCCCGTGTCCACCTCTACGGTTAGGGAAGCACTCTGCTGGTGTGGTGCTCATTATGAAATGAGTCAGTCCTATCTTAATTTGCTTCCCATAGATCTGAACTGCCCTGAACCGTCACACGGACGGAAAAGTTATCGAGTGGAGGGGATACCTTCTATCAGCTCATTGGACGTAGTGACGGCGGGCCAGTATATATGCCAGCGTAGCTTGAGTATTCCTCAGACTCACTCGTCTGTTCACGAATGCTTAGTGAAATGGATTACAGAGTTTTGCCCGGATGTTTCGTAAGCAGATCGGATCCCTTCAGGTCCTTACCTGCAGAAATGGTTTCAACCATTTTTAGATATCTGGATGCTGATTCACTGTTTTCCGTTTCTTCGACGAGCCGAAGATTCAGAGATATCTGCCTTCATGACCCGATGCTCAGGCGTAAGCTCATTTCGAGAACGACTGAATTGCGGAAAGAAGAGCGAAGGCGATTGCTGAATCCAAAATTTGGCGTGAGTATTGTTCGGAATGATGATTTCTCTCGCTCATCATTCCGAGAAAATACCACTCATAAAAAAGTTCTTGTACAAACAAGAACACAACGAACGCGTGCTTTGACAATTCCAAGTAATTGGAGTTTACGCTCCTCTGAGCAGATGGTCAAAACAAATCATCGCTTGATGAGGCTATGAATCTGCATGCACTATCAACATTATTAATATTAATTAACACTTAGTTGTTCTCGGCAACAGATATTATCATTGTGACAGATTTGACTCAACTTCAACTGATATTCTATGTTAATCACTATGAAATATAAAATTGAATTTCTCCCACAATTTTTCTTTCAACAAGAGGGATTATCATTACTGTGTTGTGTTTATCGAGAGGTATATATATTGTTACGAGACCGTTTCCCACAAGAAACACGGAATCGCATCGGAACCCGAAACCCAGGATTCCTGGAAGACGACACAAGGCGTGACCACCGATTGTGACTCTTTTCCGTTTTCATAATTTGAATAATAGTTAGTTGATGTCTAGCGTTAGATAGATTCACTTGCTTGTTCTTTGTACAAATAAAAACGATATCCTTTCTATCGAGTTGTCCTTTAATTATCATTGGTAAACCTAAAAAGAAATAAGTTCTTTTTAAAAATAGACTTTCGGATACGTTATTCATAACTGGCGCTGCCCGAACAGGATATCGCAACGGGGTTTTAGTGAAAAAAAAAAACTAAAATCAGTTTCCATAAGTGAATACGGACTCGTCCGGCCAGGCTGTTCGAAGAGTGTTCGAGGAACTCCCGGTGACAATCAAGTCTTTGTGCGGTATCACCAAGAAACCACATCGAACCAGCAGAGAATCAATTCTACCCACTTCACCA
Organism: Coccinella septempunctata; assembly: GCF_907165205.1. Classification (NCBI taxonomy): domain Eukaryota; kingdom Metazoa; phylum Arthropoda; class Insecta; order Coleoptera; family Coccinellidae; genus Coccinella; species Coccinella septempunctata. The sequence continues at coordinate 18,902,702 of NC_058198.1, forward strand.
GAAGGAAGACCATCAACTCGATCCACTTCGATTAAGAAGAAGGAACTACACACCCTAGGATGCATATCTTGGTGATGTAAGTCCATCAATCTCTTTCCTTAAACCCAGAATCCCAAAGTTCAAATGACAGATAACGATTCTTCAGGCGTACTAGAAGTTATCGCTGAAGATTCAGAATTATTAGAATTAGGAACAAACTTTTTGAATAACCAATTAGAATTAGAAACAAATTTTTCGAACAATCAATCAATTAGAAATAGAAGATTCCAACCATATCCTTCAAGAAGAAATTTTGAGAACCTCGAAATGAATAACCAAACTTCTTCTAACCCACCTGTAGTTGACGCAATGTCAAGGCAAGACATACAATTGCTTTTGAACTCAATACCTGAATTTTCTCCAGGTCAGAATTTATCAATATTTATCAATGAAATAGACAACCTTTTTATACATCTCCAAGGAAGGTTAACTCCAGACCTTACTTACGCCTTGAATTTCACAATAAGATCAAAAATTAAAGGAGAAGCGAGAGATTTCATTTCTTTCCAAAATGCTACGAATTGGATCACTATCAGACGATCATTATTGCAAAGATACGGAGATCAACGAAATGAAGACCTATTGATTTCTGCATTAACGCAATCCGTTCAGAAAAAGAACGAAAATTATTTCGACTTTTACAGTAGAATTTCAAAGAACTTGAATGACCTTTTACAATACCTAACACTCAATACACAAGATCCAAATTATTTGCTTTACAAAAAAAAAAGATGTAGAAAAATTAGCCCTCAAAACTTTCCAAATTGGACTCTTAGAACCATATCGGTCATATTTAAGCAATTTCGAATCTTAAACTCTTGAAGAATGTATAAACAGATGCAAATTTTACGATAATAGAAAGCAAGAGTGGGAATATTGTGAATTCTTAAGGAAAACTCAGGATAATGATAAAAAACCAATTTATCGACAACAAAATAGTGGTTCAAATAGAAAGAATTTATTTGTTAATCAAAAACCTACTTTCAGTCAGCAAAACTATAATAATACCCCTACTTTCAGTCAGCAAAATTATAATAATACTCCTGCACGAATTCCTAATGAAAAAGGTTTTCCATACCCCATTAATCAACCGATCACTAATAATCCAAAATTTCCAACAAATCGACAAGTTTTCTGGACAAAACCAGGATCTAGCAACACTTAGTTGTTCTCGGCAACAGATATTATCATTGTGACAGATTTGACTCAACTTCAACTGATATTCTACGTTAATCACTATGAAATATAAAATTGAATTTCTCCCATAATTTTTCTTTCAACAAGAGGGATTATCATTACTGTGTTGTGTTTATCGAGAGGTATATATATATATATAGATTTGAAAAATACAGTCGAAAAGATAGGGAATTCGAGAATTCGTTCAAGACTCAGTTTCAATAACTGTAGACGATTCGATTGTTGAATTAATTTAATCCATTCAGAAATGAAAAATACATTGAAAAATCAATAAAAAATAATTTTTCTTTCTGTTTCTTTTCCTTCTACGAAAATATCTATTTTTCTAAGCAATAATTACAACATGAAATGAGTATTGGCAAATAAAGGATGAATACACTAAGGAATCATATTTGTTATTTCGGACATAAACCGAATTCGACCGAATATTATTATCGCATTCGTTTAGAAATGAAATATAAAATGACCGAGTCAATAGAAAAATATATAACTCAATCTTTTGCTATATGAAATATTTTTCATTTAACATTAAAGCTATCAGGAAATTTTAGAATCAGTAGGATCATCTTCGTATTCTTCTGCCAGGTTTTCTTAAAACAAAGATTCAAATATTGAAAATTGAGAAATGAATACACAAAAGCATCAAATTAATTCGAGCTAAATGGATTATAACTTGAAAATAAAAATAATAAGAATGTACATAGTGGCCTTCGGCCTATTACTGTCAGCAATTACTTCATTCAACTAGGTAGGTACTTAAATAGTTACTTTTCTCAGTATTCTCAGATCAGAAACCCAGATACTTGGTCCCCTCATACCTAATTAGTTTTTTGGACATTCCGTGAGCTTTATAGGTTCTGGAGTTCGGTTTGGGTTTTATTATACTTGTCTAGGCGGTAGGAAGATTTTGTATTATTGGTAGTAATAAAACCCAAGAATTTCTGTAGCGAAATAAACTTAATTTAACCAAATATTCACATCCCCTCCTAACCAATTCTGGCTAAATAGGACCCCATCAGTTTTTATTTCCACAGTTTGAATTTTTATTTGAATCTGCAAGTGCGCTCACAGTTCTCAGTCTCGTGTAATAGAAAAGCATCAGTTTGAGTTTAGTTATATCATAATAATAACATATATTTATTTCAACAATAACATATATTTATATCGGAACGTTTTTCGTTATATCATCTAATTATCAGTCTCCGTCTACACCCCTCCTATACCAGAGTCTTGATTCCACCCATACTGTCAATAACGTATTCTGCTGGTGTGGATACCTGGGGGGTACAGAAGGCACTTTGGGGTGGCTACCCTTTCTAGAATATTTCCGTTCGTTCCCGTGTCCACCTCTACGGTTAGGGAAGCACTCTGCTGGTGTGGATACCCGGGGAGTCCCGAACACGCCTAAGGGTTAGCTGTCGTAAATCTGTGTCGTCGTATTTCTTTCATCCCCTAACCTGGCTGAAGTCCGGTGCCTGCCTGTTAAGTGTGCGTCTTAGGTTCTAGCTGGCGTACACGTCCGTAAACCTCGTATAACGTTCGAGATTGGATCCTGTTTCATTCCGTCCGTTTTTCCCCTGTAGATTTACCGATATCGAGTCTTTCACTTCACAAATTTTATAATATTGCCATTTGTGTTTCCTTGTACGAGTCGACAAATATAATTTGTGTATGTGGTTGAGAATGAGAAACACACTATTTCTAGTTAAAAAACTTTATTTTTACTCTGTAGGCGATCGATTTCGGTTTTCAAAAACCATCATCAGGCCAGCTGAAAATCGACAATATTTCAGACAAACACAATAACATTCCTTCATTGTAATAAATTGAGGTTATGAAAGTAATTATAGAAAAGGCAGGTGTGTGCAACGTACCGTCAATCGAAGTAAAGTGTGAAAGATATCAACCATCTAATCATGAAAAATTTCGCAAAAACAAATCCTCTATATATGTATTATCGTGATTAGGATCAGGAAAGGTACAGCGTGGGATCAAATTAACTTATGGTACAGAAAACGGACAGCCATTGACATCGAAGTGCAGACCAGGAACAACCCCTGTTATGATTCAATAGCAGAAGATGTAGCGAGGACCCTAGGATTTTTCAGAAATAGAAAAGTAGAGGTGTGCAACCGCGAACAACTTAAAGAAAACTTCCTTTTACAGAAAACCATTAAGAAATTACAGGAGAAAATAGCTGAAAACAACCTCATAATAACCAAGGCAGATAAGAATGCAGGTTTGGTATTCATTAATAAAACACTCAAATTTTTCGATGACAATGATATAATCAAAAGCAAAAATAATCCTTTTTTGAAATATTGTAATAAAGTCAATGACACCATAAAGAAAACCCTTCCAACCCTACAAAAGCTTGGCGAGACAATTCATTCTATAAAAGAGAAGAATCCTCTCCTTCCGAGATTATATAGTTTGATAAAATTGCATAAACCTGATAAAAACATAAGACCAATAACTTCTACAATTTCCTCCCCATGTCATAAAATATCTAAATTTATCAACCACCTTTTTATTAATAAACTCAAATATAGTTCAACCTATTCAATAAAGAATTCTTTAGAGTTGATAGAACACATTAAGGTGACTAAATCAGATCCCAATAAGACTTACACTCTTGTTTCTTTTGACATTGTTAATTTGTACACTAATATCCCAGTTGTTGAATCACTTGGTTTACTCAGAGAATATCTGGTTGAGTACATTAATTCTGACAACGACATGAATCTAAATAATGCAGACATAGACAACATTAGTAAACTTTGTGAACTGATTACAGAACAAAACTTTTTCATATTTGATGGTTCCATCTATTCAATGAAGGACGGTTTACCTATGGGTCTACCATCCAGTGGACTTATCGCAGATAAATATGTAGACAAAACAGAAAAACAAATAATGAGACTACCAGGTAGTGAGAATATCATTTTATGGAAAAGATACGTAGATGACATCTTTTGTGTGTGGTCAGGTACTGATCAAGAACTCACAGATTTTTTCGACTTAATAAATTCCAAATTTAAGATCAAATTTTCCTTGGAGAGGTCTTTATCGAATTCTATCAATTTTCTTGACTTGACTATAACCTTAAATGTAGACAATGTTTTCTCCTTCAACATATACAGAAAACCCACTCAAACTGATTCGATCATCCCTTACAATTCCTACCATGCACCCCCTGCAAAAAGAGCGGCCTTCACATTTTTGTTCAGGAGACTTCTTTATGTCCCCCTATCTAAAGAAGACTATAAAAAAGAGTTAAAGACCATATATCAGATTGGGAGAAACAACCAATACAAAGATGAATTTTTGGACAACATTTTTAAATCTATAAAAAGAAAACTGACAATTAAAGAAATCTACCCGCATATATTAAATAAAGGACATTTTATTTCAACACCTTTTTATGTGAGTTTAAATCACAAATTATGTACAACTCTAAGAAAATATAATTTTCACATCACTAATAAGCGACATAAAACCCTAGAAAATATATTGGTTAACTGCAAGACTAAATCTGACAAAGAACAATTTAGCGGAGTTTATAAGATTTCATGCGCAGATTGCGAATCCTTTTATATCGGTATGACAACCAGAAACATGAAGAAAAGATTTAGCGAACACCAGAAAAATAGACCTCATTCATCTCTTGGAGAACACCTTATAGAACATAATCATAAAACAGATTTCAACAACCTAGAGATTTTACATGCCGAGAATAATTACTTTAAACTGACCCTTCTTGAACAATATGAAATATTAAAAGAAAAAAACAATAATCATCTTTTAAACAACACTTTAGATTTCAGTACATCCAAGAATATCTTCAAGCTTATATCCCCTTTCATTTGACCGATTTTGAATTTTCCCGCCATACTTTTGAAGTCTCCTTTTTGATTATGATAGTTCCATTTTCCGTTTCCTGTACCATAAGTTAATTTGATCCCACGCTGTACCTTTCCTGATCCTAATCACGATAATACATATATAGAGGATTTGTTTTTGCGAAATTTTTCATGATTAGATGGTTGATATCTTTCACACTTTACTTCGATTGACGGTACGTTGCACACACCTGCCTTTTCTATAATTACTTTCATAACCTCAATTTATTACAATGAAGGAATGTTATTGTGTTTGTCTGAAATATTGTCGATTTTCAGCTGGCCTGATGATGGTTTTTGAAAACCGAAATCGATCGCCTACAGAGTAAAAATAAAGTTTTTTAACTAGAAATAGTGTGTTTCTCATTCTCAACCACATTAATTATTGACACACTGATGGAAGAATTCATTCACAAAATAATTTGTGTACTTTCACTGGTTATCGCTAACACCCCAGACACCGAGGAATCTTGTCTTCGGCTCGTAGCTACCAGGGTAGGTTTGCTATTTTCCCTTAGAGAATAGCTGGCGCTCGAGTACCCCGAGAAAAAGCCGTTACACACTTTACATCTGCTAATGTTTTCAGCGGAAAGTTATGCAAATCTTCCGAAGTAGTATTTGGTTTCAAATTTGAGACGTGCAGTGTTAACACCCTCATAAGATGCCATGACTAGTAGCGACCACGTTTTTTCCGTCTGTTCGTAACCTTCACCCAATCATTGGTGTTATGTTTGTTTTCACTGATTTTGTATTGATATCAAAGTTACTTTTCTCCATAGTTTATCGAGAAAATTTTGTATACATTTTTCCTATCCATATCGTACAAATTCACTTTTTTTGTGTGTTACATATACCTATTGATGAATTGAGGAGAATGAACATGAGAAATTATTTTGCAGTAATCATTTGAATCCCCAAATGATTAGTGAGCATGAGAGAAGCAGAGATAATTCGATTATTATCGAAAACATAATCGTTGGAAATATCAAGAAGCATCCAATATTTGCTTCGTTCAATGCGAGTGGCATAGCAAGCTCAAATCATTATGTCATTATGAGTCAGTCCTATCTTAATTTGCTTCCCATAGATCTGAACTGCCCTGAACCGTCACACGGACGGAAAAGTTATCGAGTGGAGGGGATACCTTCTATCAGCTCATTGGACGTAGTGACGGCGGGCCAGTATATATGCCAGCGTAGCTTGAGTATTCCTCAGACTCACTCGTCTGTTCACGAATGCTTAGTGAAATGGATTACAGAGTTTTGCCCGGATGTTTCGTAAGCAGATCGGATCCCTTCAGGTCCTTACCTGCAGAAATGGTTTCAACCATTTTTAGATATCTGGATGCTGATTAACTGTTATCCGTTTATTCGACGAGCCGAAGATTCAGAGATATCTGCCTTCATGACCCGATGCTCAGGCGTAAGCTCATTTCGAGAACGACTGAATTGCGGAATGAAGAGCGGAGGCGATTGCTGAATCCAAAATTTGGCGTGAGTATTCTTCGGAATGATGATTTCTCTCGCTCATCATTCCGAGAAAATACCACTCATAAAAAAGTTCTTGTACAAACAAGAACACAACGAACGCGTGCTTTGTCTATTCCAAGTAATTGGAGTTTACGCTCCTCTGAGCAGAAGGTCAAAACAAATCATCGCTTGATGAGGCTATTAATCTGCATGCACTATCAACATTATTAATATTAATTAACACTTAGTTGTTCTCGGTAACAGATATTATCATTGTGACAGATTTGACTCAACTTCAACTGATATTCTACGTTAATCACTATGAAATATAAAATTGAATTTCTCCCACAATTTTTCTTTCAACAAAAGGGATCATCATTACTGTGTTGTGTTTATCGAGAGGTATATATATTGTTACGAGACCGTTTCCCACAAGAAACACGGAATCGCATCGGAACCCGAAACCCAGGATTCCTGGAAGACGACACAAGGCGTGACCACCGATTGTGACTCTTTTCCGTTTTCATAATTTGAATAATAGTTAGTTGAGGTCTAGCGTTAGATAGATTCACTTGCTTGTTCTTTGTACAAATAAAAACGATATCCTTTCTATCGAGTTGTCCTTTAATTATCATTGGTAAACCTAAAAAGAAATAAGTTCTTTTTAAAAATAGACTTTCGGATACGTTATTCATAACTGGCGCTGCCCGAACAGGATATCGCAACGGGGTTTTAGTGAAAAAAACAACTAAAATCAGTTTCCATAAGTGAATACGGACTCGTCCGGCCAAGCTGTTCGAAGAGTGTTCGAGGAACTCCCGGTGACTATCAAGTCTTTGTGCGGTATCACCAAGAAACCACATCGAACCAGCAGAGAATCAATTCTACCCACTTCACCAGAAGGAAGACTATCAACTCGATCCACTTCGATTAAGAAGAAGGAACTACACACCCTAGGATGCATATCTTGGTGATGTAAGTCCATCAATCTCTTTCCTTAAACCCAGAATCCCAAAGTTCAAATGACAGATAACGATTCTCCAGGCGTACTAGAAGTTATCGCTGAAGATTCAGAATTATTAGAATTAGGAACAAACTTTTTGAATAACCAATTAGAATTAGAAACAAATTTTTCGAACAATAAATCAATTAGAAATAGAAGATTCCAACCATATCCTTCAAGAAGAAATTTTGAGAACCTCGAAATGAATAACCAAACTTCTTCTAACCCACCTGTAGTTGACGCAATGTCAAGGCAAGACATACAATTGCTTTTGAACTCAATACCTGAATTTTCTCCAGGTCAAAATTTATCAATATTTATCAATGAAATAGACAACCTTTTTATACATCTCAAAGGAAGGTTAACTCCAGACCTTACTTACGCCTTGAATTTCACAATAAGATCAAAAATTAAAGGAGAAGCGAGAGATTTCATTTCTTTCCAAAATGCTACGGATTGGATCACTATCAGACGATCATTATTGCAAAGATACGGAGATCAACGAAATGAAGACCTATTGATTTCTGCATTAACGCAATCCGTTCAGAAAAAGAACGAAAATTATTTCGACTTTTACAGTAGAATTTCAAAGAACTTGAATGACCTTTTACAATACCTAACACTCAATACAAAAGATCCAAATTATTTGCTTTACGAAAAAAAAGATGTAGAAAAATTAGCCCTCAAAACTTTCCAAATTGGACTCTTAGAACCATATCGGTCATATTTAAGCAATTTCGAATCTAAAACTCTTGAAGAATGTATAAACAGATGCAAATTTTACGATAATAGAAAGCAAGAGTGGGAATATTGTGAATTCTTAAGAAAAACTCAGGATAATGATAAAAAACCAATTTATCGACAACAAAATAGTAGTTCAAATAGAGAGAATTTATTTGTTAATCAAAAACCTACTTTCAGTCAGCAAAACTATAATAATACCCCTACTTTCAGTCAGCAAAATTATAATAATACTCCTACACGAATTCCTAATGAAAAAGGTTTTCCATACCCCATTAATCAACCGATCACTAATAATCCAAAATTTTCAACAAATCGACAAGTTTTCTGGACAAAACCAGGATCTAGTTTTCATAAGATTCAATCAAAGCCTACGCCCATGTCTATTACCACAAGAAATACTTTCAAACAACCGGTAACACCCATGTTTATTTCCACCAGAAGAACGGGAATTCAACAGAAGCCCAATTTCATCTCAGAAGAACTATTTAATGTTCAATCGGAGAATTGTAATTCAGACGAAAATATGACAGAATATTTCCCAGAAAATGCAGAAAATGAATTCGTTAACCCTCAAGAAGAGTTTGAAGAAAATTATGAAGATGAAAATTTTCAGTCATGTGCCCTAGAAACAAACAATACTTAGACTTGAATTGTGTTAAAATTAAGTCAAAATTGCCCTATATTTACCTTCCAGAAATAAATTTAAGAATTCTTATCGATTCAGGTGCAACAAATTCAGTAATTAATAAAAAACCAGCTTATGAAAAATTTTTCGATTTCCTTTTCAAAGAACCATTCAATGTTTCTGGTTTAGGAAATACTATTGAATCAGATGACAATTTACATATCCCCATTTTATAAGAATTAGGGATCTATGAAAATATTCATTTACATGTAGTTGATTGGCATAAAAAGTTCGACGCATTATTAGGAACTTCCGATTTACAAAGACTAGGGGCAAAAATCGATTATCAAACACACACTTTAGAAATTAATGGCTTAAAAATCCTTTTCAATCTCGAATATTCCAATTCCAAAATTAAACCTAGAAAATTCACTGCGAAAAACTATGTCAAAATACCAGTTACTATCGAAAATGGCGATGTTATTATACCAGAGCTGAACTTCAAAGAATTTTCAACCCCAGAATGTATTGCCCACGCGAAAGACGGATTATGTTGTATACCAATCCCTCAACCAATAAAAAGTACCGAAATAAATTTCTCAGAAAGAATACCTGTTCAATCTTTATTCGAAGCGGAAATATCAGAACCACCCGCGGAAAATCGAAATTTTAAATTTTCCAAACATATTAGAACTGAACACATGAATTCGGAAGAAAAGAAAGAAATTCTAAAACTTTGCAGTAAATTCAGAAATATTTTTTATAATGAAAATTGTGATCTTTCATTCAGTAACACGGTCAAACACAAAATCAGAACAAAAGATGAAGAACCAGTTTACGTGAAGTCCTTCAGACACCCACATAGTATGAAAGGAATAATCCAAGAACAGATACAAAAATTGCTCGATGATAAAATTATACGACCATCAATTTCACCCTACAGTGCCCCCGTATGGATCGTCAATAAGAAAAAAGACGCATGTGGCGAAAAAAAGTATCGAATGGTAATCGACTATCGTCGTTTGAATGAAAAAACGGTAGAAGACAAGTATCCCCTACCCCGAATTGAAGAAATCTTAGACAATTTAGGAAAAAGTTGTTATTTTTCAACATTGGACATGGCCAAAGCATTCCACCAAATTGAAATGGACCCAGATTCCATAGAAAAAACGGCCTTCACAGTAAACAACGGACACTATGAATACGTTCGTATGCCCTACGGCTTGAAAAACGGACCAAGTACTTTTCAAAGAGTCATGGATGATGTATTCAAAAAGTATCTCCACATATTTTGTTTTGTGTATATGGACGATATTGTAATATTTTCCAAATCTTTACAAGAACACATCTATCATTTAAAATTAATTTTCCAAAAACTTAAAGAATTCAATCTCAAAATCGAACTGAATAAATGCGAATTTTTAAGTAAAAATGTTGAATTTTTGGGACATGTAATAACTCCCGACGGAATAGCACCGAATCCTTCCAAATTGAAAGCGATCGAAAACTACCCGATACCTCGGAATACAAAAGAAATAAAATCATTCTTAGGATTGATAGGTTACTATCGCCGATTCATCAAAAATTTTGCTCATATCTTTTCACCAATGACAAAGTGCTTGAAAAAAGGCGCAAAGGTAAAACCTGAAAATCCAGATTATGTATCATCATTTCAGTTGTGTAAAGAACTATTAACAAATGCCCCAATTCTAACTTATCCAGATTTCGAAAAACCTTTCAAATTGACAACAGACGCATCAAACGTTGCTTTAGGAAGTGTTTTATCCCAGTCTAATCGCCCAGTAGCATATTACTCTAGAACATTGAATTCAGCCGAAAGAAATTATTCGACAATCGAAAAAGAATTATTGGCAATATTGGATTCCACAAAACATTTCCGGCCCTATCTTTTCGGTCAACATTTTACTGTAGAAACGGATCATAACCCACTTGTCTGGCTCTATAAAATAAAAGCACCAAATTCAAGACTAATTCGATGGAAACTAAAATTAGAAGAATTCGATTTCGATATCGTGCATACAAAAGGCAAAGAAAACAAAGTAGCAGACGCACTTTCAAGAGTTGAAATCAATAATCGGGAAAACGATAATCTTTCTTTACTTTCCGATGACGATTTGAACGTTGAAATCTCTTCAGTATTAGCAAATGTAAATGAAATACCTGTTCTAGCAGATGAAGAAGTAGAAAACATTTTAAATTCAGAAAATAATCAAAATATCCTCAACAATTCCGAAAATCGAAACGAAGATAACGATTCCGGTAATACTATTCATTCAACCCAAGACGACAACGGGAAAGCAATACCCATTACAGATTCCCCAGTCAATATTTACCCGAATAGAATAATTCTTAATATCGGAGAACAGTATAATTTAAAATACACGAAACCTTTTGGAAAAAATACGTATAATGTTACTTTCGAACTGAATTGTATAAAAAATGATTTGACTACACTTTTCAAAGAAGTTTTCAGACCCACTGAAACCTACGGAATTTTTTTCAGAGATAAAAATTTAAGACTTCCTTTTATTCGATTTTGTAAAGAATCTTACAACTACTCAGTTAAACACTACATAAGTAATCTTTATTTATTAGATGTAGAACGAGAAGAAAATCAAAACGAAATAATCTCAGAATATCATGACAAAAATCATAACAGAATATCAGAAACTTTTAATCAACTATCTAAGAAGTATTATTGGCCTAAAATGAAAAATAAAATTACTTCGTTCATGTGTAAATGTGTCTTCGTTCAAAATACGAGAGACAACCTTATAAACTAAAATTTTCAGGACCACTTCTGGCAAAACGACCTTTTGAAGTTATACACATAGACACATTCTCATTCCAAAACTCAAAATTTTTAACGATTATTGACTAATTTTCCAAATATGCCCAATCTTACGCAGTAAAAGATGGCACTGCCCTCACTATTCTGAATAAACTACGTCACTACTTTTCACATCATAACATGTTCGGTCATGACCGAACATGAGCGGTATAACTCTGTTTCCCACAATTACGTAGCCTAAACATTGGCTTGAGCAGGAAATGGCTCTCTGCGTTGCTCAAGTTACGTCTCAGACCTTGTCGTCTCAGGATACCTGTGCCACAAGATAATCTAGTCGTAGCCGCAACCAAAGTTGCACTGACAGCGTTACCAGTGCAGCTTTTGAACACCTTCCAACGCAGCTCCTACAAAAAGATGGATCAGTCGAACAGGACAAAATTCGTATCCGGAGGTAAAATACCCTCCCATTCGGATCTCCGGGGGAGAGTGCCTGAGCGAGTGAATCATCGAACAAACACCAATGAAAAGCACATAGCTTTTGCAGCATGGAAAGTCAGAACCTTGCTAGACAACCCCAAGGCCGACCGACCAGAGAGGCGTACTGCCCTAATCGATAAGGAACTGCAACGAACATCCATTGCAATAGTTGCTTTAAGCGAAACACGCTTTTCGGACGAAGGTAGCTTGGTAGAACAAGCGTATACTTTTTTCTGGAAAGGCTTGCCGGAAGGCGAAATCAGACAACATGGCGTAGGCTTTGCCATTAGAAACGACCTGGCCGCCAAACTTACCGAAAATCCAGTTGGTATCTCAGAACGTCTAATGACCCTACGTTTTCCTGCAGCGAATAACACGTTTGTGAACATCATTGCAGTATACGCACCCACTTTGAACTCCTCTGACAACTTAAAGGACACTTTTTACGAAACACTCGTTGCTACATTAAGAAAAATCCCAAAACGGGAACGAATTATTCTCCTTGGAGACTTCAACGCCAGAGTGGGCAGAGGTCAAGACTCAGAACTATGGCCGGGAATAATAGGGAAACACGGCATAGACAGCATTAATTCGAATGGAGAACGTCTGCTGGCTCTTTGTGCAGAACACAATCTGTGCATAACGAACACCTATTTTATTACGAGACCCAATTCAAGGGGGACCTGGCGACACCCGCGCTCAGGGCATTGGCATACCCTCGACTATGTGATCGTGAGAAGGAAAGATCTGAAAGAGGTGTGGGTCACTAAACCCAGAGCAGATCTGGAGTGCTGGACTGATCATAGACTGGTAATCTCGAGAATGAAAATCTCAATGCGCCCAAAATACCAACGCAAGCCAAAGTATCTAAGAGAGCGCCTTCAAATCTCCAAACTACAAAACCCTTCTACAAAGGAAAGATTCACAGCTGCCGTCAAAGATAGCCTAACACCACCGGATTATAACGACGACATTGAGACTCATTGGCTCCGTTTCAAGTCATCCCTTACAAATACAGCGAAAGAAATACTGGGCACAGAACGCTCCCGAAAATCCCCAGACTGGTTTGCTGACAGCGAAACTCATATCGCACCCCTTTTGGACGCAAAACACAAAGCGATGAAAACCGCAATTAACAAGCCTGGCGATGTTGCAGCCCAAATAAGTTTCATAAACATAAAACGCGAGGTCCGTCAAGAAATAAGAAAAATCAAGGACAGCTGGTGGAAAGAAAAAGCTAGGGAAATACAAGCTTACGCCGATAACCATGACTACAGGCGTTTTTTCGAAGCTATTAAAACTGTTTACGGTCCAAGCAGAAAAGCTAGCTTTCCTATAAGAGATGCTCAAGGAGCTATTCTAACTGATGATAGAAAAATTTTCGAAAGATGGAAGGAGCACTACTCACAGGTCTTGAATCAAAATAACGACTCGGATTTATCCATTTTAGACCTGCTCCCCGCGTATAGTCCGATGACATCGCTTGATGACGAAATCTCAATGTCGGAAATCATAAGTGCGATCAAAAATATGAAAAATGATAAGTCACCTGGTCTAGACGGCATTCCGGCGGAGATATTCAAAGCCTTAGATGAAGACATTCTCAATAGTCTCCTAACACTATTCCGCAAGATTTGGAAACAGGAAGATGTGCCACAAGACTTCAGCGACGCTTTAGTTATCAACCTCTATAAGAACAAAGGCGATACGTCGAATTGCAACAATTACAGAGGCATATCGTTGCTTAGCGTGGCCGGTAAAATTCTCTCGAAGATTATGGCTAATCGTCTGGTTCCACTCTTAGAGAGGCTTTTACCTGAATCCCAGTGCGGCTTTCGACCAAATCGAGGTACGGTGGACCTAATTTTTACACTGCGACAGCTACAAGAAAAGGCCCGTGAACAACAATCAAGGATTTATACAGCCTTCATCGATTTATGCAAGGCATTCGACTCGGTGAATCGGAGAGCGCTATGGAAAATCATGGCACGTCTAGGAGTACCCGAAAAATTCCTAGCAGTGTGTAAAAGCCTTCATACCAACAACACCGCTAGAATACAGCATAATGGCTCTACAACCGACCATTTCTCAACCAACTCTGGAATAAAACAAGGCTGCGTATTAGCGCCTTTACTGTTCAATATTTTCGCGATAGCTGTATCGATAATTGCTGACATGAGCATGCCCGTAAGAGGTGTTGGGATAAGATTCAGATTTGATGCAGGCCTATTTAACCTGAAGCGCCTCAGAGCAAAAACCCGTACCAAGTTTATCACGGAACTTCAATATGCAGACGACTGTTCACTCATCGCTAGCAGCTCAGAGGATCTACAGATAATGATGGACACCTATAAACATATATACGAAGCTTTAGGCCTTAGACTCAATATTGATAAGACCAAAATCCTGGTGAGTCCGCCAGAAAGCCTTCAAACAGATATCAGCCTGGACAATGAAACTCTAGAACAGGTCGAGCAGTTCAAATACTTGGGAAGCTTCATAAATACTAGGGCTAACCTTGACACGGAAATACACAACCGTATCAATTCGGCATCACGGGCATTCTGGAAGCTGAAGGACAGAGTGTTTCAAAATCACGACCTCAATCTGAAGACCAAGACAGCTGTTTACAGAGCAGTGGTCCTCCCAACGCTTCTTTACGGAAGCGAAAGCTGGACTCCCTACAGGCGACATATTAAACAGCTTGAACAGACCCAGCAACGTCATCTAAGACAGATAATGCACATCAGATGGTTCCACAAAGTTTCGAATGCAGAAGTCTTGCAGCGCGCGAGTTGTACAACAGTTGAGACTCAAGTAACGAGGGCCCGACTCAGATGGAGCGGCCACATTCTGAGGATGCAAGACACAAGACTCCCCAAGATAGCTCTATACGGCGAACTCACTGAGGGAGCCCGGAAACCAGGAGGCCAGTATAAGCGGTTTAAGGATACACTACATCAATCCCTAAAATCAGTTAATGCCAACCATAACTGGGAACAACTAGCGTTAGACAGGTCACAGTGGAGGTCTTTGGTAAACAGATATAATGGAGAATCGAGAAGGATACAGCGGCGGCCAGATCTGGTTGGTGACTATCCATGCCCTGAGTGTGGAAGGATCTGCAGGTCACGGTTGGGTCTCTTTAGTCACAGGAGGGCACACAGTCGCAACTAGCACTAAGAAATTACTTATAATAATAATAATATAATAAGTCTGTTCGAATTTTTTTTTTTTCTTCTTCTTCTTTTTGTAGATTTATTCCCGGTAACGGGATACATACAGCAATGGACATCATAACATACCTCAGAAAATCGTATGTGATGAAGGAAAAGAATTCCATAATAAAACCTTCATAGAATTTTGCAAATTGAATAAAATTGATTTACATTTCACAACAGTAAATAATCCAAGTTCTGATTCCACAATTGAGAGATTTCACTCTACAATCTTGGAAGAATTAAGAATTTTAAAATTGAAGAACCCTAACGAAAACCCTTCAAATTTAATGATCTCAGCTACACTTATTTATAATCAATCAATTCATTCAGCCACCGGCTACTCACCATTCTATTTACTTTATGGTCCTTATGACAAACTGCCTGAATTCGACCTCAATATGACGGTTTACGAACAATACAACGAAAAAAGAAAACAAGAAATTTTACCATTTTCCGATCAAGTTTACGAAAAAAATAAGGAAAAGTCTCAAAAGAAATTAGATAAATTGAATGAAAACCGAAATAACCCTCCAAACTTGGAACAAAAAGAAGTTTTTGTAGAAATAGGAAGACCTAGAAAAACTGATCCTCCTTTCGAAAAAATCATTGTTGAACAACAGGAACAAAATAAAATCAGCGGTTTAACCGAAAAATCTCGAGAAACTACCGCAAATATTAATAAGGTAGAAATTAAGAAAAAACGTTTTCTCTTTTCAGAATTCCAATAATGCTGATGCAGACCCAAACCAACCAGGCCCTTCAGGTCACCAAAATAATCAATAACGGATACTTCGAAGAAAACTTGCGTAATGCAAAAATTTTAGATCACTATCACAAATTTCTTTTCTTGATTGACATCTCTTATTTAAGAAACAGTTACAAACAGCTAAGAAACAGTTTTTACAAATTACATGAACATGATACTTTAAGTACATCCACTCACGAAATATGTCTTGAATTTCAAACAAATCTCAATCAAGTTGAACAAATTTTGAATAAATTTAGTGGCAACTACAAAGTTAAGAGAGGTTTGGTGAATTTCATTGGAAAAGGTATAAAATTTATCACTGGAAATTTAGACGATGATGATTTGAATACCATAAATGAAAACTTAGAACGACTTCATCAAAATGCAAATAATGAAATCGAAAGAATTGATAAATTAACATCATTTGCCAATCACTTGTCTAAAAGATATTCAGAAGATGTGGCTTTGTTAAATGAAAATATTTTGAAGACTCAGTCATTATTTGACAAAATAAAATCTAATGAAGAATTCACGATTAGGACACAAAATCTTATATTTCAATCGAAAGTATTACTCAACTATCTACTTATGATAGAAAGAACAATAAGTTTTGCAATATTTGAAATACCGAACCTAGAACTTTTCAAAGTTGAAGAACTCCATTCTATTGAACAATATCTTGAGAAAATTCATAAACCACAAGAGCTTTCATCAATTAATAATGCTCATCTTTACAAATTATTAGAATTTTCAAAAATATATGTCATAGGACAGACAAATCCCTAACATTCCTATTAAAAATCCCTATTCTTAAGCAATTCATTGCAAATTACTCCCAAGTGTACCCAGTACCCAATCATCAAGATATTGCGATAATACCACGAAAAAAGTATTTGATTAAGATCAAAAAAGAGGAATATTGGACCGACGAAGCCTGCCGATCAATAAGCAACTCCTTAGTACTCTGTCTTCCAGCGCCAACAAAAGAAGCCTGTACCCCGACAAAGCCTCAACTTTGCCAGACTTCTTTGTCAATAAACAACTTCAAGATTACCCACGTACTGAAAAACAAACAATTGTTGACCATCTTCAAGAAAACCCAAGAAGTAATAGAAGATTGTCATGGAATCATAATGAAGAAATCCATTCAAGGAGCCAATTTGCTCAGTTCCGACTGCAAAATCATAATTGAAAATTCTATATTCGACAACACAGTACCAATTTACAATATCACATTCAGAAACATTTCAAAAATTTCATTGAAATTCAACCACAAAATCGAATTCCATTCGAAACATTTGAGAGAGCCAACCTCCATTATTCAAGAAGCTGAGAAACTCCGAGATGAACCCATGTATCTACATCCGGTCATTCACATGACACATTATGCCCTAAGTGGAATACTACTTTGTCTCATGGTTCTAGGAATAATTGCTATCTTGTTAAACAAAACGAGAATTCAAGAGCTCCTGTTCAGTCCCAGGAAAATCATCCACCTAGAGATGAGCAACGTTCAAGGCCTTGGTACTGATAACGAGGACGTTCCTGTCTAAGGGGGGAAGTGTTACGAGACCGTTTCCCACAAGAAACACGGAATCGCATCGGAACCCGAAACCCAGGATTCCTGGAAGACGACACAAGGCGTGACCACCGATTGTGACTCTTTTCCGTTTTCATAATTTGAATAATAGTTAGTTGATGTCTAGCGTTAGATAGATTCACTTGCTTGTTCTTTGTACAAATAAAAACGATATCCTTTCTATCGAGTTGTCCTTCAATTATCATTGGCAACCCTAAAAAGAAATAAGTTCTTTTTAAAAATAGACTTTTGGATACGTTATTCATAACTATATAGATTTGAAAAATACAGTCGAAAAGATAGGGAATTCAAGAATTCGTTCAAGACTCAGTTTCAATAACTGTAGACGATTCGATTGTTGAATTAATTTAATCCATTCAGAAATGAAAAATACATTGAAAAATCAATAAAAAATAATTTTTCTTTCTGTTTCTTTTCCTTCTACAAAAATATCTATTTTTCTAAGCAATAATTCCAACATGAAAAGAGTATGAGGGATGAATACACTAAGGCATCATATTTGTTATTAGACTTGAATGGGTTACAACTTGGAAATGAAGGGAAGTAGGATGCCCAGATTCAGATACTCTAGATATAGATAGGTTTATTGCTGCCATTATAATAATGTCCGTCTCATCCTTACAAAATTTAACTAGGTAGGTACTTAAGTAGTTACTTTCCTCGGTATTCTTAGATCAGAAACCCAGATACTTGGTCCCCTCATACCTAATTAGTTTTTTGGACATTCCGTGAGCTTTATAGGTTCTGGAGTTCGGTTTGGGTTTTATTATACTTGCCTAGGCGGTAGGAAGATTTTGTATTATTGGTAGTAATAAAACCCAAAAATTTCTGTAGCGGAATAAACTTAATTTAACCAAAAATTCACATCCCCTCCTAACGAATTCTGGCTAAATAGGACATCATCAGTTTTTATTTCCACAGTTTGAATTTTTATTTGAATCTGCAAGTGCGCTCACAGTTCTCAGTCTCGTGTAATAGAAAAGCATCAGTTTGAGTTTAGTTATATCGGAACGTTTTTCGTTATATCATCGGATTATCAGTCTCCGTCTACACCCCTCCTATACCAGAGTCTTGATTCCACCCATACTGTCAATAACGTATTCTGCTGGTGTGGATACCTGGGGGGTACAGAAGGCACTTTGGGGTGGCTACCCGTCCTAGAATATTTCCGTTCGTTCCCGTGTCCACCTCTACGGTTAGGGAAGCACTCTGCTGGTGTGGATACCCGGGGAGTCCCGAACACGCCTAAGGGTTAGCTGTCGTAATTCTGTGTCGTCGTATTTCTTTCATCCCCTAACCTGGCTGAGGTCCGGTGCCTGCCCGTTAAGTGTGCGTCTTAGGTTCTAGCTGGCGTACACGTCCGTAAACCTCGTATAACGTTCGAGATTGGATTCCTTTTCATTCCGTCCGTTTTTCCCCTGTAGATTTACCGATCTCGAGTCTTTCACTTCACGAATTTTATAATAGTGCCATTTGTGTTTTCTTGTACGAGTCGACAAATATAATTTGTGTACTTTCACTTATTATCGCTAACACCCCAGACACCGAGGAATCTTGTCTTCGGCTCGTAGCTACCAGGGTAGGTTTGCTATTTTCCCTTAGAGAATAGCTGGTGCCCGAGTACCCCGAGAAAAAGCCGTTACACACTTTACATCTGTAAATGTTTTCAGCGGAAAGTTATGCAAATCTTCCGAAGTAGTATTTGGTTTCAAATTTGAGACGTGCAGTGTCAACACCCTCATAAGATGCCATGACTAGTAGCGACCTCGTTTTTTCCGTCTGTTCGTAACCTTCACCCAATCATTGGTGTTATGTTTGTTTTCACTGATTTTGTATTGATATCAAAGTTACTTTTTCCCTTAGTTTATCGAGAAAATTTTGTATACATTTTTCCTATCCATATCGTACAAATTCACTTTTTTTGTGTGTTACATATACCTATTGATGAATTGAGGAGAATGAACATGAGAAATTATTTTGCAGTAATCATTTGAATCCAAGAATGATTAGTGAGCATGAGAGAAGCAGAGATAATTCGATTATTATCGAAAACATAATCGTTGGAAATATTAAGAAGCATCCAATATTTGCTTCGTTCAATGCGAGTGGCATAGCAAGCTCAAATCATTATGAAATGAGTCAGTCCAATCTTAATTTGCTTCTCATAGATCTGAACTGCCCTGAACCGTCACACGGACGGAAAAGTTATCGAGTGGAGGGGATACCTTCTATCAGCTCATTGGACGTAGTGACGGCGGGCCAGTATATATATGCCAGCGTAGCTTGAGTATTCCTCAGACTCACTCGTCTGTTCACGAATGCTTAGTGAAATGGATTACAGAGTTTTGCCCGGATGTTTCGTAAGCAGATCGGATCCCTTCAGGTCCTTACCTGCAGAAATGGTTTCAACCATTTTTAGATATCTGGATGCTGATTCACTGTTATCCGTTTATTCGACGAGCCGAAGATTCAGAGATATCTGCCTTCATGACCCGATGCTCAGGCGTAAGCTCATTTCGAGAACGACTGAATTGCGGAATGAAGAGCGGAGGCGATTGCTGAATCCAAAATTTGGCGTGAGTATTTTTCGGAATGATGATTTCTCTCGCTCATCATTCCGAGAAAATACCACTCATAAAAAAGTTCTTGTACAAACAAGAACACAACGAACGCGTGCTTTGACAATTCCAAGTAATTGGAGTTTACGCTCCTCTGAGCAGATGGTCAAAACAAATCATCGCTTGATGAGGCTATGAATCTGCATGCACTATCAACATTATTAATATTAAGTAACACTTAGTTGTTCTCGGCAACAGATATTATCATTGTGACAGATTTGACTCAACTTCAACTGATATTCTATGTTAATCACTATGAAATATAAAATTGAATTTCTCCCACAATTTTTCTTTCAACAAGAGGGATTATCATTAATGTGTT